>NW_027395279.1:7594423-7902115 GCF_027580225.2 Misgurnus anguillicaudatus
TCCATTGCAACACCAGTGCCCAGCAGCAGCCCTACGTCTTCGCCATTTTGGAATGAAAGCAGCTCGGGGGTCGACTAGAAGTGATGTGTCGTTTGCGAACAAGCGACTTCCCAACACTATCCACTAGCTTCTTGTTGTTGCTATGGCAATATCAGCTACATCAAATTCCTTTTTACAGCTTATTTTCAGATATCAAGCCAAGTCTTCCACTTTTTACCCCACAAAACCTTCAGTTTGGTTTGAAATTCTTTGAAGTTTAAAAACACTGAATCATTACCAACCACATATGAAATTTGATTTGATCAAAGTTTATTTCGAGCAATAAAAAAGAAACAATATATACTATAGGCTCCATATACATACACATATATACACATATATCAGAATTGCTCGAAATGGATAAAGTTAAAAGAACAGCCACTGTCCAAAAGTGGCAATTAGGACTAAAGGATAACAGACATGGCAATGCATCATTTTCTATAGGATCATGTTTATAGCGGGATCCAGCGGATTAATGTGTACAAAATACATTTCATACCCAGTGGAGTTGGTAACTACTAATAGCAGTAAATGTGTAAAGTAGCATAAAATGGAATTACTCAATAAAGCAAGAAAAAAAGAACTACCTTAAATGTGTAGCCTATCTACTTAACGATTGGATTCCACAACTGATAACAACAACAACACAAAACATACATACAAGACAATACAGCATTAGGTGTAGCAAGTGATTAAAATGTACTAATGAGTTAATTAAAAAAGTAACAGTTATCTTTGCTGTACAGCTGTTGTTCAGTAACTCTTTGGTAATTACAGCATAGGGCTTTTTCATTCCAAAATGGAGGCCACGCTACCGACGTGGCAACTAGTGGCTATTACCAAAAAATGAAAGAATTTATTATGATTTTATATGCGAGCGCCAAAAGCCGAACTAATGCGATGCAACGTTCTACACGGATAAATTAGAGCAGCGCCTGTAATCCCACTTTTTAAAAATGGGGATCCAACTAATATGGAAAATTATTGTCCTATTTCAAAACTCTCAGTATTGGCCAAAGTCTTTGAGTCATTGGTTAGTGATCAGTTAAAGAACTTTTTAACAGTAAATAATATTCTTATTTCTTCTCATTTAGGTTTCAGTAAAGGGTATAGTACCATCACAGCAGCCATAAAGGTAGTTGATGATATTATTAGTGCTATTGATTGTAAAGAATCTTGTGCAGCCTTATTCATTGATCTCTCAAAAGCTTTTGACATGGTCGATCATACCATTTTGTTAAAATGTTTGTCTAAAATTGGAATGTCTGATAATGTTGTTAAATGGTTTAAAAATGATTTGTATAGTAGATATCAATATGTCACTAGCTAAGGTATTATGTCAGGAGAGGCAAAACTAATTGTTGGAGTACCTCAAGGTTCCATATTAGGACCTTTGTTGTTTAAAATTTACATAAATGGTATTTGTACAAATATAAATGCAGCTGTACATCTCTATGCGGATGATACTATCATATACAGTATTGCTAAAACTCCATATGAGGCATTAAAGAAACTGCAGGATGCCTTCATAACTCTACAAAATAATTTACTTAAATTAAAATTGGTACTTAATTCCAAAATTTATGTTATTCACTCTTTCCAGCAATGTACAGGATTTGCCTCATATTATCACGCAAGATGATCAGAAAATTGAAAGAGTGTCATGTTTTAATTATTTGTTTTTTATTGGATGATAAGCTTACATTAAACACCATGTAGATAACTTGGTAAAAAAGCTGAGAGTTAAATTAGGTTTTTATTATAGGAATAAGGCTTGTTTTAATTTGAAAGGAAGAAAGGAACTTGTTGCTTCTACCTTTTTATCTGTTATAGACTATGGAGATATTTTGTATATGCATGCAGCAAAGTCTGTTTTATGTTCACTGGACTCTATTTATCATTCTGCTTTACGTTTTGTTACTAAAGCAGATTATTTTACACATCATTGTAATCTGTATAGTTTGTCAGGTTGGCCTCCGCTTTCAATTCGTAGACAGCATCATTGGCTTATTTTTATTTATAAGGGAATAATTGGACTGTTGCCATCTTATTTATCAGTATTCTCTTTAGTAGAAAACAGCAGATATAATCTTAGATCAAAAAGCAGCATTCTTTTTACTATACCTGCTGTTAAATCTGAATTTGGCAAAATTGCTTTCCGTTATAATGCCCCTCAACCTGGAATGCTTTGCAGAAACAGCTGAAACTAGGCACTATTATATCACTTAAGGATTTTAAATCATATGTCTGTGAAACCTTCAGATATATTTGTGAATGTATATAGATTGTTGTTTTTGTTTTTGTCTGTCTTGATTATTATGTCATTTAAATTTTTTGTTGTATTAACTTTTGTCTTTGTTAGATGTTGTGATATGGTCTACTGGGATGTTATTAGATTTTAAGTGCTGCCTTTCTTGGCGAGGGATCATTTGAAAAAGAGTCTCAATATGTTTTCTCCTGGTTAAATAAAGTTTGCAGAATCATTGTAGCCGTCTGCAGTGTTGTTCGGTGAGTCTCAAATTGTTCCCTATAGTTCCCGAGTTCGAGAATTAGTGGATTGTGTATGCAGGTTTGGGCACTGGTAAGGACCTTTGCTCACTTGACATTGGGACACTGTTCACTTATTTTTCTGTGACATTCAGCGCGTTGTGATCATTCACAGCTGTTGCTCGTCAACAACCAGCAAAACCAACATCTCTCTGACAGGACATTCTGAAAAACACTGTTATTATATTCTTACATATCCGTGCATAAAATAGGAGGAATATAATAACAATATAAATATAATTGGATGTATTTGAACCCTGTACTGATTTTACTGGCCCTATCTATTTGGAACCTGCACTCAAAATAATTGTGTATATGATTGTAAAGTATAGTTTATGATCTTTAAATATCATGTGTTGCCATTTTTTTATGTTCCCCTCTGGTTAAACACAGACCCCTTTCTTTTCTAGATCCACCAGTGGTTGCATAACTACAGCAAAACATTTTACCATGATGAGGAACAAATACATAACATGAATTTTAACTATTTAATGTGTTTATTTTAGATATCATGATGGAAATAAACAAGGACAATCAGCCTGAACTGAATAAAGCTGATGAAACGCATCATAATATTACAACAATACAGAATGTTGCACAGAAAGGAACTCGAAGAACAGGAAACAAAATGTGTGAAAAGAGTTTGAAAAGAGATGGACTTCCTACGAATCGCTCGATGATTCACAGTGAGGAGAAGCCCACGTGTCATCACTGTGGGAAAAGTTACAGAAGAAAATCATACCTCGCAATGCACATAAAAATTCACACTGGAGAGAAAACATTCGCTTGCCATCAGTGTAAAAAGACTTTCCTAAATACAAAACAACTTAACAGACACATGAGAACTCACACTGAAGAGAAACCATTCACATGTGATCTGTGTGGAAAGAGTTTTTCATATCTATGCAGCCTTAAGATGCATACAAGAATTCACACCGGAGAGAAACCGTTTACATGCAGTCAGTGTAACAAGTGTTTCAGAAGTCAACCCAACCTTACAGCACACATGAAAATTCACAGAGATGATAAACCTTTCGCTTGTCTTCAGTGTGAAAAGTGTTTCAGAGATGAAAGTCAACTTAAGACACACATGACCATTCACACTGGAGAGAAACCATTCAGATGTCTTCAGTGTGGAAAGGGTTTTACAAGAAAATGCACTCTTGAGATACACATGGGAGTTCACGCTGAAGTGAAATTTGTGTGTCATCTGTGTGGAATGAGCTTTTCATATCTATCCAGCCTTAGAAGGCATGCAAGAGTTCACACCGGAGAGAAACCTTTTGCATGCAGTCAATGTCAAAAAAGTTTTACAAGTAAAAGCAACCTTACAGAACACATGAAAATTCACAGTAAAGAGAAACATTTCGCTTGTCTTCAGTGTGAAAAGTGTTTCAGAAATAAAAGTCGACTTAAGACACACATGAGAATTCACACTGAGGGAAACCATTCAGATGCTATTAGTGAGTTTCAAAAGAAAATTTCGCCCTAACGCACGCGTGAGAATTTACGCTGGAAAGAAACCGTTTCCATCTGTGGAGTAATGATATACACATGAGTGGACTTTCTGTTGTAACGTCTCAATTGCGATTTATACGTTTGCATAGGACCTACGTTGTAGGCTATATGCTGCAGTTTTCATTTAAACTTCTGCGTCATTGTTCGCCTCGATGTGCATTACATGTTCAGATTGCAAGTGTTGATCTAAAAATGAACTCATGAATCAACCCTAGTAAAAAAAATAGTATGCTATTTTTAATTTTGATACACTTCAGTATACTTGCAGTCACACTAATGACCATTTAAAGTGTGCTATTGATTAGTTTACTTTATTAGAGTGCTATTTTGGAACAGCTAATTTTTTACTTTGTATATTTTTGTCGTAATTTAATTGTAATAAAGTACAACTTTAAGTTTATTTCGTGTACTTTTCTGTGTTAAATTGGAACATCTTACTGTGGTATTGTGCATTGTAATCAACTTAAACTTCTTTACTATATATATGAAGAGTTTCGTTGCAAAACGAGATAAATCCATTTTTTTACAATTTTGTCAAAACATGTTTATTATTATGTTATCGTGTTATTATTTTGTTTTATGGTGCTACTTAGCTGTATTTTTAAGTTATGAAGCTTTTAAATCAAAACAAACAAACTGCAGTTGCATTGAAATTAATTGGAATGCACAACCAAAAACGCGATTTCTGAACAAAAAAAAAAAAACGGTGGTTCTCTCGTTTTGCAACGAAACTCTTCATATATATATATATATATATATATATATATATATATATATATATATATATATATATATATATATATATATATATATGAAGGTTTTCAGAAAAACCAAGTAGCCTACATTAATCCCTCATCTAGCGATTCAAATACTCTAGTAATTTGTACGTTTTCTGACATTTCAGAAACATACGTTTTGACAAGAATTCACGAAAGCATAATAAGCATTACCACAAACTTGCTGAGATCGTTATTATCTATGTCTATACAGCGTTTGCGCGAACAGAACGAATTGTTTAAAAAAACTTTCTCATTAATCTTTATCTAAATTAATACAGTTTTTTTCGATTGCTATGGCAGATTTTTCAATACTTTTAACAAGTTTTCATAACTCTTAACGCAGCAACACACATAAAACACACAAATTGCAAAATCATTAATTTCATGCTCAAAATCACAAATTGTAAACTAAACTCTCACACTGTTTACCAAAATACTGTAAATATGTCCCCGAATCATCTTGTTATGCCAAATAACCAACACATGTTCTCTTCCAACAGAAACATTTAGTCAATCATAACACAATGTCATGAAAAACACAAACATAAGATGGAAAAACAAAAACTGCATTATTTTATGTGTCAGTCTGTCCTGAGTTTTGCACTGCAGTTTCTTTTGAAAACTTGTTTATATTTTTGTTTAGTTGGGTTTAGTAAATGCATGCATTATGTTTGTTTTGCTGAAGAAATTCAAGACAAATAAATCATTAGAGTACAGTTTATGAAAAAAGTAGACAGACAGAATTGCTGCAGTAAAGACTTTACAGTATTTACAACAGGACATTACTTTAAGATAACAAACATATTCAGTATTATTGCCATTTACAGTATAAAGTAAAAATAAAAAATACAAACAGAAAAGGCCACTGAAGAATAAAGCAAAAAAGAAAATCTCATCATCTACTCTATTGCGTTTCTATTTGGCCACATGTTCTCATTCACATTACACCTGATTTTTCTCTGGCAAGGCATCTTGTGAAGAATCTTTTGCCATGTCTTATCCACCTCTGACAGTGTTCAGTTGTGATGTCTGTGAATGCACCATCTATTGCATCCAGGTGGTACTGGAGGAAAACCTCTCCCTTGTCCTGGTGGTCTTCCGTTGACTTGTGCAGACATATATCTTACAGTATTGTTTGTGTTGCTCATATTCTTCATTTTCCACACAAGATCGACCTAAAGAGGCCCTCCTTTACTCTATTCTATACTATATAGTCGTGCAATTGAAAGAACCTGAGTGTGTTTCCTAGGTGGGAATCAGCTGTGATTTATATATTTGCATTGGTACAATAAGTTTTTTTCAATCCCAATGGAATAAAATACAGGAAATATATTTATGTTTCAATTCATCATATAAACAGCTGTTTACTTTGACTATAAGTGAGGTTTAGCACATGATGTTGTCTGTTTTGACATGCTGTGTGAAAGCATTTGTAAATTTGACATTAAAAATCTATTGTTTTGGTCTTGTTTGAGCTTGTATGTAAAAGAAGTTAAAGCATTTTAAATTTGTGTTAATTATATGCATTTTGTGTTAAACCAACAAGAAATGTGTTAATAGTATAGCTTACATAGGTGGATGTAGTGCTAACTGTGTTAAGAGTTTTGAAAACTTGTTAAAAGTATTGAAAAATCTGTCATAGCAATCGTAAAAAACTGTAAATAAGCAGATATTCGTTTAAAATTTCAATTAACAGTATGCTTATTTAAAAATCAGTTCTGACTTAGCTCAAAACAAGCAACATGATTTTAAACAATAAGGTAATTTGAAATATTTAATTCAAATGTTTCAGTTGTTATTTAGCCTACTTACTTTATTTTTATGTTAATTGCAATTCATGTCATAGTACTCTTCAGTTTAAATTTTGCTTTTAAAATGTAACATTTTCATATGTTTTATCTATTTACTTTATCTGATTAAATTTATATTCACCTAGATTGACAATAAAGCTTAACTTAAAGTAATTAAAAGATCATCTGTGACCGAAGTCACACGGAGTTATTAACGAATATTTTATTATCAGAGTGCAGCATTTTATCAAGGTTTTCTGGTCTTGTGTAGTAAAAAAAACTAAAAATGTCATTTTTTTACAGTTGGATAAAAGAAGTTTGACATTAGCAGCATTTTTTAAATTTTAAACGAATTCCAAAACAGCTCAGGTTTCTAAATAAGGGCTGGCGCAGAAAATGGCATTCCATAGATTGCACTCATTCACTTCACACACACATTTTACGTGCTTTAAGAGGTTTATAATTTAGGGCTGTTCCAGTAAACACGTGATTGTGTCTGGTCGATTTTTTTTTAATTCTAATTGAAATAGTAATTATAGATTCTGTTTTTGACATCAATTCAAATTCAAGAATTAAATTGGAATTCGGGAGTCATTCCCAATTAAATTCTGAATTCTGCACAAGCATGTGGTTAATAGAAGTGTTAACAGAGCTGTTAGCCGTCTTGAAATGTTTATTTTCAGTCACATCAGTGTTAATGGAGCTGTTGACATCCCATTATTCCAGACTGATAGTTCCCATTTATACCCAATTCATTGTAAGCTCTCATGTAAATTGATATGCAAAGCACATGTTTGTGTTTAAATAAGTTGAGGCATGTAATGAAATATCATAAAAGTATGTGATAAGTTTGTCAACTCTCAAGTTTTGGGGGCTCAAAGAGGAGGAGTTTAATTGCTCAGAAATGTTATAAAAATTGACATTTCATAAAAACTGAACAGAAAGACTTTTCAAGTTGGGGTCCAAAAAACAATAAAGGGATAGTTCCCTACTCACCAACATGCCGTTTTAAAGGTCTTGTTTTTCCTGATCCCATTTTCAAACTTTAGTTAGTGTGTAATGTTGCTGTTAAAGCATATAATACCTGCAATATGATAACGCTCAAAGTTCACTGCCAAGTGATATATTTTCTTTAACAGAAGTCCCATTTAAAGCAGCTAAAGGCCGGTTTGGACTACAGCTCTCTACTTCCTGATTGTATGGTGTCAATAAAAGTAGGGATGCACCGGTTGACCGGCCAGAGATCGGAACCGGACGGTTTTTCCGCGATCGGCAACCGGCCGTTTTTTTTTTTGTGTTTTTTCGCCCAATTTTTCCGGAAGTGCACCCGCGTGCAAAGAGTCAAGACATTCGCAAACATGTCCTTTTGTGTAAAAGCACTTCGAAATCTGTGCGCAGGAAATTAAGATTCCAAGCTGCAATGTCTGTAAAGGACAAGTTAATCGCGGAGATTAACAATACATTCACAGGACTCTCAAGTCTCACGCATTCACTGTGAGAGACACGCATTTCAGTCAGTTTAAACCTTCACATCTTATATATTTAAGAGACTGATAACTTTTCCTGCTACATACAATTAATGGACGAGGCGCAGGGAAGTTATCTGTCGAGTTTATCTGTCTCGAGTTTTTCTCGCGCTCCTCTGACGCAAATACGTGACTATTTCACGTATGGACCAACGTGAAAATGTCACGTTTTCTGTTTGTGTCACTGTCACGTATTGGTTACTCAACTTTTTTGTCCTAATTTCTTACCATTGTCGCTTCGGTTTAGGGTCAGGCGACAATTGGTTAAAGTTAAGAAAATATAAAAGAATAAGTCTTGTATCTTTTTTTATAAACCAATACTTAAAGTGACAAATACTTAAAGTGACATATAACGCAAGCACCAAATCTAACCCTAAACCGAAGCGACAATGGTTTGAACATAGGACAAAAAAGTTGAGTAACCAATACGTGACAGTGACACAAACAGAAAAGCGTGACATGCTCACGTTCAAACGCGGCAAAACATGACATTTTCACGTTGGTCCATACGTGAAATAGTCACGTATGTGCGTGATATAGAGTTGGTTTAAATAGGCTGAGGTAATAAAATGTCATAAAAAGTATGTGACAAGTTTGTCAACTCTCAAGTTTTGGGGGGTCAAAGAGAATGAGTTTAATTGCTCAGAAATGTAAAACAAATTGACAATTCATGAATTTTCCTAAAAACTGAAAAGAAAGACTTTTTAATTTGGGCTCTCAAAAACAATTAAAGAGATAACCCAAAAAATAAGAAAATTAGAAATGATAACAGATTTTTTTATTTTGGATTGAACTACCTATTTAATATACTTTCTAAGAATTTTCACGGGTTAATATTTTATTTACTAAAGTGGTGCTTTTCTGCAGTAGATTTGAATCAGTATTTCTTCTATAAAAATCAGTCACATTTCTTCAATGTTTATAACCACTTTGTGATTAAATAGACTTAAGCAGGTGAATGTTTATTTCACATAAACCAAAGAACTTCACTGATTCAATCCTGAAATAGATTCCTCTAAAGCAGCGATTCCCAACCTTTCTTACAAAAATACCCAATCACTAAAACTTTTCTTCATTCTTGGTTGTTTTAACCTATTTTAATGCTTATTTTGGATAATTTAAGTCCTCTTGAGAGTCTCTTGAAAGTTTGTTGAGGGCCCCTAATGGGTTGAGAACGACTGGTCTATAACATTTTGACTATAAGCCTCTCTTAATCCAGCCACACCCAAAGTGATTGAGACCTTCAGTGAAGCTCCTCCTACAGCAATCCACCAATAAATGCTGGAGTCAAACTCAGAGAGAAATCACTCCATACTGAAAGCTTCATGACTTCTTGTTGGTGTTGATAGAAGAGCTTGAGAAGATGAGAGATTCACAACCATGCAGAATAAAGATTGAAGATACTGAAGAACAAAGAGGTTGGTGTTTATTTTTCAATCTTAATTATTGATGCTTGAGGAATGAATCACAAGTACAGAAAATCATTCAAATTGATTAGAGAAAAAAAATGTAACTAAATGCATGATAAATACGTCCATAATAGATTCAGTAGAATTGCATTTAAACATTAGGTAAACTGGTTTATCCAAAGCAAATTCCAGTGGATTAAATGACTGTTCTTTGGAAAATTATCCATGACTTTGGCTTTGAAAGTGCAATGCTCCAATAGGTAAACTATAAGACTGGAGATTGACTTACAGCAAATTACAGGAAATGAAAATAATGATATTACTTACCTTTATGTAATAAGTAAGATTACTTACTACATAAAGGTAAAAACTTCTGTAGAAAAAAAGACAGTATTAGTGGCCGCTGTTTGCCAGTAACTTACTGTAGATTAGATTGTATGGTATTTACTGGCAAGAGTTTGTTCAAAGTTAAATGAAAATTATGTTGATGATAAAAATACTGAAAAAGGTTGATGAGGATTTCTGGTTGCCAGAATGCTTTGCATAAAGCTGTTATTTTATAGTTTTATTCTGTAAAGACAAAGACGTTTGAATGGTTAATGTTCATTTATCTTTGAACAAACTCTTTCCATGAATAACATCAATTTAAATCTACAGTTAATGGCAAATAGCTGCATAACTACAGCAAAACATTTTACCATGATGAGGAACAAATACATGACATGACTTTTAACTATTTAATGTGTTTATTTTAGATATGATGATGGAAATAAACAAGGACAATCATCATCAACTGAATAAAGCTGATGAAACGCATCATAATATTACAACAATACAGAATGTTGCACAGAAAGGAACTCGAAGAACAGGAAACAAAATGTGTGAAAAGAGTTTGAAAAGAGATGGACTTCCTACGGATCGCTTGATGATTCACAGTGAGGAGAAGCCCACGTGTCATCGCTGTGGGAAAAGTTTCAGCAGCAAATCATACCTCGCAATGCACATAAAAATTCACACTGGAGAGAAACCATTCGTTTGCCATCAGTGTGAAAAGACTTTCCTAAATACAAAACAACTTCAGATACACATGAGAACTCACACTGGAGAGAAACCATTCACATGTGATCTGTGTGGAAAGAGTTTTTCATATCTATCCAGCCTTAAGATGCATACAAGAGTTCACACCGGAGAGAAACCGTTTACATGCACTCAGTGTAACAAGTGTTTCAGAAGTAAACCCAACCTTACAGCACACATGAAAATTCACAGAGATGAGAAACCTTTCGCTTGTCTTCAGTGTGAAAAGTGTTTCAGAGATGAAAGTCAACTTAAGACACACATGACCATTCACACTGGAGAGAAACCATTTGCATGTCATCTGTGTGAAATGAGTTTTACAACTAAAGGCAATCTTAAGTCACACACGATAATCCACACTGGAGAGAGACCTTTCGTGTGTCATCTGTGTGGAAAGAGTTTTTCACAACTAACTAACCTTAAGATTCACGCAAGAGTTCACACCGGAGAGAAACCGTTTACATGCACTCAGTGTAACAAGTGTTTCAGTATTAAACCCAACCTTAAAGTACACATGAAAATTCACAGAGATGAGAAACCTTTTGCTTGTCTTCAGTGTGAAAAGTGTTTCAGAAATAAAAGTCATCTTAAGACACACATGAGAACTCACACTGAGATAAACCATTCAGATGCTATTAATGAGTTTCAAAAGAAAATTTCGCCCTAATGCACGCGTGAGAATTCACGCTGGAAAGAAACCGTTTCCATCTGTGGAGTAATGATATACACATGAGTGGACTTTCTGTTGTAAAGTCTCAATTGCGATTTATACGTTTGCATAGTAACGTTGTAGGCTATATGCTGCAGTTTTCATTTAAACTTCTGCGTCATTGTTCGCCTCGATGTGCATTACATGTTCAGATCGCAACTGTTGATCTAAAAATGAACTCATGAATCAACCCTAGTAAAAAAATAGTTTTAATTTTGATACACTTCAGTATACTTGCAGTAACACTAATGACCATTTAAAGTGTGCTATTGATTAGTTTACTTTATTAGAGTGCTATTTTGGAACAGCTAATTTTCTACTTTGTATATTTTAGTTGTTTTAATTGTAATAAACTTTTATTGTATTTCGTGTACTTTTGTGAGCTAAATTGGAACATCTTCGAGTGTATTGTGTGGATTGTGGTATTGTGCAACTTAAACTTCTTTACCATATCTATATGTAAGGAATAATTGACGACGGGCCATTGAATTATAAGAAAATAATGCACACCAAGGTGGTTACACCGCAGGTGTGCAATATTTTCAAATAATTCAAAGGACCGGAGTCAATTATTCCGCTTATACCACGATTACCACAAACATTGCTCTGGTGCCTATTTTTAAGACATTTGAAAAATTAGGTGTGCGGTTTACAGAAAAATAATCAACACCCATAGAACATTTCTCAGCCAATCAGAATGCAGCATTCAACAGACCCGTGGTATAAATATATAACAATAGTTCAAAACAAAATTACAATAGTTCAAAAACATCTGTTTTGATAAGAATTTACAAAAGCATAATAAACGTTACAACAAACTTGCTGAGATCGTTATTATCTATGTCTATACAGCGTTTGCGCGAACAGAACGAATTGTTTAAAAAAAACTTTCTCATTGATCTTCATCTAAATTAATAAATAAGTTGATATTCATTTCAAATTTCAATTAACAGTATGCTATATTATTTAAAAATCAGTTCTGACTGATTTAAAGCAACATAATTTAAAACAATATTAGAAAGATTTAATTTAAATGTTTCAGGTTGTTATTTACTTACTTTATTTTTATGTTAATTGCAATTCATGTCAAAGTAAACTTCAGTATACATTTTGCTTTTAAATGTTACATTTTCATATTTTTTATCTATTTACTTATTTATTGTATATTCACCTAGATTGACAATAAACCTTGCTTTAACTTAAAGTAATTAAAAGATCATCTGTGACCGAAGTCACACGGAGTTATTAACGAATATTTTATTATCAGAGTGCAGCATTTTATCAAGGTTTTCTGGTCTTGTATAATAAAAAAACTAAAAAGGTCATTTTTTACAGTTAGGTTAAAAGAAGTTTGATATTAGCAGCATTTTTAAGATTTTAAACGAATTCCAAAACAGGTTTCTAAATAAGGGCTGGCGCAGAAAATGTCATAGATTCCATAGATTGCACTCATTCACTTCACACATATATTTTACGTGCTTTAAGAGGTTTATTATTTAGCGCTGTTCCAGTAAACACGTGATTATGTCTAGTCGAAATTTCAATTCAAATTGTAATTATAGATCCTGTTTTTGACATCAATTCAAATTCAAGAATTAAATTGGAATTCAGGAGTCATGACCCAAATTAAATTCTGAATTCTGCACAAGCATGTGGTTAATAGAAGTGTTAACAGAGCTGTTGGTCGTCTTGAAATGTTTATTTTCAGTCACATCAGTGTTAATGGAGCTGTTGATAGCCCATTATTCCAGACTGATTTACACCCAATTCATTACGGTGATTTCTTAAGCTCTCATGTAAATTGCTATGCAAAGCACATGTTTGTGTTTAAATAGGCTGAGGCATGTATAATGAAATGTCATAAAAGTATGTGACAAGTTTGTCAACTCTCAAGTTTGGGGGTTCAAAGAGATGGATTTTAATTGCTCAGAAATGTTATAAAAAATTGACATTTCATAAAAACTGAACAGAAAGACTTTTCAAGTTGGGGTCCAGAAACAATAAAAGGGCCAGCATGCAGTTTAAAAGGTCTTGTTTTTCCTGATGCCATTTTTAAACTTTAGTTAGTGTGTAATAAAGCATAAATAATACCTAACACTCAAAGTTCACTGCCAAGTGATATATTTTCTTTAACAGAAGTCCCATTTAAAGCAGCTAAAGACCTTTTTGCACTACAGCTCTCTACTTCCTGATTGAATGACGTCAATAAAAGAGTTTTTGACTAAACTCCCACAGTCGCCAGTTAAACTTAAACGGCTCTGCTAAGCTGCTGTCGAATCACAACACACTAAACAAACTACACAAACAGAACTCGTTACTTATTTCTGAAAGAGGGACTTCGTAGAAAAAGGAAAACATCAGACCGTTTTGAAAATTGCGACATACAGATAAGTAAATTGTGTGAAAAATACAGCATTTTTTTTTTACACGTGAAACATGAACACATTTTATATTGCGCACCATAAACACAATCATAGCTTCAAAAACACAGGAAAAACTCTAAACCTGTATGAGGTTTTTATTCTGTTGAACACAAAAAAGTATATTTTGATAGTAACACATAGGTTTGGAACAACATGAGTGTGATGAAATGATAACAGATTTTAAGATTTTAACAGACCTCTTTTAGCCTGGGTGCCAGCCCATCTTAGCCCCGCCCACAAGATTTTGTAAACGGGAAGATGGGTCTGGGGTTTCTCCGTTGAGGAGCTACTATTTTAGAACAAATGCTGGTCGAACCAATCAAATTGTCAGGGCGGGCTTTATACGATGATGGACAGATAATCAACAGTAACGTAATGAACCACGTCACCAAAGAGCGCGTGTGTTGAATGGCTGCCGCTGTAGAGTTCAGATGTGTGGATTCTGACATTGAGTCTGTTCTAAAATATATCGACAGAGCATTGATTTTAAAAGAGGAACAGAGAAACGCGAGCAGGGCATTTGTTGATGTCCTATTCGGCAAAAGTTGGTCGCAACTGAAAAGGCTAACGTTATCACGGCGATGCAACTCAGCGTGCACGACGAGATGGATATAATTAGCGGTCGTTGCCAGCTTCTTTTCGGAAGCCCGGAATCGTGGTTGCTGAATAAGTGGAGGGACATGCTAGGCTCCAATATTTTCAAGCAAACGTAATGGGTATCGTCGTGGATGAAGTTCACCTAACGTACAAATGGTAAGAGATAGTCTTACTCTATGACAGTAAATACTTCATGTTGTGATATAAACGAAATGTTGTAAACATAATAGGTGTTGATGTACATTCGCTAACTCAGTATAATCACAATGTTGTGTCATAGCGAAATAACTAGCAGTTCGGTCAGGCTGCAAAGACGTAATTTCAACATACGTTACACACTCGGTTGCTCTGATTGGTCGTAGGTCTATCCAATTGAGTGCAGAGGCATTTTTCGGTTGAGACACGCATCATAATTATAGCTCAATGGAGCGGTATCAGACTCAAATTCTGACTAGAATTGAGTATGGCAACGTCAGGCTAGACCTCTTTAAGAAGTTTCTAAGAATTGTCACATGTTAATATTTTATTAACTAAAGGGGTGCTTTTCTGCAGTAGATTTGAATCAATATTTATTTTATAAACTAATGGTCTCATTTCTCTAATGTTTATAACCACTTTGTGATTAAATAGACTTGACTAAGCAGGTGAATGTTTATTTAACATAAACCAAAGAACTTGACTGATTCAACCCTGAAATAGATTCCTCTATAGCTGCAGTTCTCAACCTTTCTTACAAAAATACCCAAACACTATAACATTTCTTCATTCTTGGTGGTTGTTTTAACCTATTTTAATGCCTATTTTGGATAATTTTGGTAGTCTTAAGGCTCTCTTAGAAGTTTGTTGAGGGCCCCTAATGGGTTGAAAACGACTGGTCTATAACATTTTGACAAACAAAGCCTCTCTAAATCCAGCCACACCCAAAGTGATTGAGACCTTCAGTGAAGCTCCTCCTACAGCAATCCACCAATAAATGCTGGAGTCAAACACAGAGAGAAATCACTCCATACTGAAAGCTTCATGACTTCTTGTTGGTGTTGATAGAAGAGCTGAGAAGATGAGAGATTCACAACCATGCAGAATAAAGACTGAAGATACTGAGGATCAAAGAGGTTGGTATTTATTTTTCAATCTTAATTATTGATGATGAGGAATAATCACAAACACAGAAAATCATACAAATTGATTAGAGAAAAAATGAACTAAAATACATGATAAATATTAGATTCAGTAGAATTGCATTTAAACATTAGGTAAACTGGTTTATCCAAAGCAAATTCCAGTGGATTAAATGACTGTGTTCTTTGGGAATTGATCCATGACTTTGGCTTTTGGAAGTGCAATGCCCCAATAGGTAAACTATAAGACTGGAGACTGACAATAAATGACAGGAAATGAAAGGAATGAGATAACTTACTTCACATAAAGGTAAAAACTTCTGTAGAAAAAAGACAGTATTAGTAGCAGCTGTTTGCCAGTAACTTACTGTAGATTAGAATGTATGTTATTTACTGGCATTCTACTGCATTCTATTGAGTTTTCACTGCAAATGTCACTTCAATAACTCTGGGATGACTCATGTTGTTATTTAGCTTTAAATGCAAAATTCAGATTTAGTTCTAAATTATATTTGTTTATAGTTTTCATTTTAATATAAATTTATTTAATGTTTCATTTGATGTTCACATCTGAATATCACAACATAATGTTTACTTTATAAAAGTGTTACATTGGTAGTTGAACTGTATAGTTAAAAACAAACATGAACAAAAGGCAGAGGCACTCAAAATAGCCTACGGGTTTTAATTCCACTGCTATGTTTAAATGTCTAGTGCAAATTGCTGGAGAAAGCATTCAGCCCCTTTGTGTCATAAAACCATAAAAGCTTAGAATACCGCTTCGGTACGATTATTTTAACTATCACACACTGACATTTTGGTGTGACTTTGTGAGTAGCCTATATTAAATGTTATGTTTATCGTAATTTATACAGAGAAGTAATTTTTGGCTTTCATGAATGTGAAAGGAAAAATTAAACCTTATGTTTCTGTTAGCCAAATATCACATTCATAAATGTACATTTTCAAAGTACAAACCCCTTTTCTTAAAGATTTAAACATGAGATGTATTTTGACACTATTGAACTTTCTAAACCTGAAAGATATTAGAACAATGGCTGTATTTTAGGAATTGGCACTTAAACTCTGGCATATTGCTTTATTGTTATATGACAATGATGACAAATTGTGTTTGTTTCTTTTCTTGTTCTATCAAGCATTTAATAATAATAAAAAAACGATTATTTTAACTACTTTTATTATGCCTGAAGATTAGGTGACGCATTTCCGCTCGCCCGCTAGTGGAGGTCACGTGTTTCCTGTGGAGCTCCACTCGCCCGTAGTCCGCAGCCAGACCCTTCTCTCCCAAAAACGCATCAGAGTTTCGTCTCTTGTTCTTTTACACTCTTTGGTTACTGGCAAACAGCTGCATACAGTGGCAGTTCTACACGCCCACCCGCCCCCGCTGACCAAATTCAAACGTATGAATTTATTATGATTTCACACGCGAGCGCCAAAAGCGGAACTAATACGGCGAATCCTAATGCGACGCAACGTTCTACAAATGGTTAAATGCTAAAACTAGTTGTTCAGATAGAAAGAGCTTGAAAAAAGCTTTTAAATGAGACCAAGATCATGTTTATGGGGTCAAGAATAACAAAATACTGGCCATTTGAAACTCGAAAATCATCACTTTATTTCGTCCCATGTTTTCCATTAAAATTCAAGAAAATGTGTGACAGAATCATGAAAATATGAAGTTTTTTGCTATTACTTTTTAAATTTTTAAGATATTGACCTGAATCGTTCAGGATAAGCTGTTTGCCATATCCTCTACACATTCTACTTGTGAAAAGTCAGATATATAATAAAACAAACCACTAATTACACCAAATAACACTCTTTATTCAGTCTATATATACCGACATCTACTACATGGCTATACGGCTGCTTCCCATTCGTTACCATTCAAGCAGATTTTGGTAGAGGTATAACCACCTGTGGTAGTCGTTCAAATTTATTGAAAATTCGTTCACTTGTAGTTTAGCAATTAAACTAAATGTCTTTACAATTTCAAGAATGTCTTTACTCAACTTCAGCAAAAACAACGACGATTTTGCAAACAACAGACTTTGGCGAGCTCGCACGGCCAGTAGTTAAACATGAAAGGTGGTGACTGAAAACGAAAAGGTACCTATGCTTCTTCCGGTGATGTTAACAATAAAAACTCAGAAATTTCGCCATCAACAAACCAACAGAGCCTTTATTTTCCACATCACTGCGCGCCGCCTGAGGAAATCTTGAGTTTCGTTGAACGGAACCAAAAAGTCAGCCGCGACAGCGGAGTTAGCAACATACCTGAAAAACGCTGTCATTATTTTCTTACATATCCGTGCATAAAATAGGAGGAATATAATAACAATATAAATATAATTGGTTGCATTTGTACCCTGTACTGTAGTTTTTATGGCCATATCTATTTGGAACCTGCACTCAAAATAAATGTGTATATTATTGTAAAGTAAAATCAAGTTTATAATTTTAAATATCACGTGTTGCCATTTTTTATGTTCCCATCTGATTAAACAATGGCCCCTTCTTGGCCCCCCTAGTTTGATTTAGAACCGCCACTGGCTGCATAACTACAGCAAAACATTTTACCATGATGAGGAACAAATACATGACATGAATTTTAACTATTTAATGTGTTTATTTTAGATTTCATGATGGAAATAAACAAGGACAATCATCCTGAACTGAATAAAGCTGATGAAACGCATCATAATATTACAACAATACAGAATGTTGCACAGAAAGGAACTCGAAGAACAGGAGACAAACTGTGTAAAAAGAGGTTGAAAAAAGATGGACTTCCTACAAATCGCTCAAGGATTCACAGTGAGGAGAAGCCCACTTGTCATCGCTGTGGGAAGAGTTTCAACAGAAAATCAAACCTCGCAATGCACATAAAAATACACACTGGAGAGAAACCGCTCGCTTGCCATCAGTGTGAAAAGACTTTCCTAAATACAAAAGAACTTAAAATACACATGAGAACTCACACTGGCGAGAGACCATACACTTGTCACGAATGTGGAAAATGTTTTACCCAAATAGGACACTTAAAAAGACATACGAAAATCCACACTGGCGAGAAATCATACACTTGTCACGAGTGTGGAAAATGTTTTACCGAAATATCACATTTAAAAACACATATGAAAATCCACACTGGAGAGAAACCATTCACGTGTGATCTGTGTGGAAGGAGTTTTTCATGTCTACGTAACCTTAACATACACACATTTATTCACACCGGAGAGAAACCTTTTACATGCAGTCAATGTAAAAAAAGATTCAGATGTAAAAGCAACCTTACAGCACACATGAAAATTCACAGTGAAGAGAAACCTTTCGCTTGTCTTCAGTGTGAAAAGTGTTTCAGAGATGAAAGTCAACTTAAGACACACATGACAATTCACACCGGAGAGAAACCATTTGCATGTCATCTGTGTGAGAAGAGTTTTACAACTAAAGGCATTCTTAAGACACACATGAGAATCCACACTGGAGAGAAACCTTTCATATGTCATCTGTGTGGAAAGGGTTTTTCACAACTAACACACCTTAAGATTCACGCAAGACTTCACACAGAAACTCTTTACATGCAGTCAGTGTAACAAGTGTTTCAGTATTAAACCCAACCTTAAAGTACACATGAAAATTCACAGAGATGAGAAACCTTTTGCTTGTCTTCAGTGTGAAAGTGTTTCCGAGATTAAAGTCAACTTAAGACACACATGACAATTCACACTGGAGAGAAACCATTCATATGTCTCCAGTGTGGAAAGAATTTTACAAGTAAAAGCACTCTTCGGATACACATGGCAGTTCACACTGGAGTGAAACCATTTGTGTGTCATCTGTGTGGAACGAGTTTTTCATATCTATCCAGCCTTAAGAGGCATGCAAGAGTTCACACCGGAGAGAAACCTTTTACATGCAGTCAATGTAAAAAAAATTACAAGTAAAAGCAACCTTACAGAACACAACGCACGCGTGAGAATTCATGCTGGAAAGAAACCGTTTCCATCTGTGGAGTAATTGTGATTTATACATTTGCATACGATTTATACTTTAGGCTATACGCTGCAGTTTTCGTTTTAACTTTGCCTCATTGTTCACCTCGATGTGCATTACACAATCAGATCCTAGTGTTGATCTAAAAATGAACTCATGAATCAGCCCTAGTAAAAAAAAAATTATGCTAAATATTTTTCATTTTGATATACTTCGGTATACTTTATTAGTGTGCTATTGATAAGCTGACATGAGTGCTATTTTGGAACCACTAATTTTCTACTTTGTATATTAGTTGTATTTTAATTGTAATAAATTGTATTTTGTATAATTTTAAGTGTTTTTTGTACTTTTGTGTGCTAAAGTGGAACATCTTCAAGTGTACTTAATACAATTTAAGCACATGACTGTTTTTGTGCAAAATAAGTGAATTTCGTGTTTTATTTGTGTTAGAACAAATGACTTATGAGTGTCTTGCAAACATACAATCAGTATGCTTTGAATAGATTGTTTGCATAAATTCGATATCTATATTTTTGACGTTTCTAACAAGTTAGAAGAAATATAATGCTTACACTGCAAAAAATTATTTTCAAGAAAAAAAATCTTATTTTTGTCTTGTTTTCGGTAAAAATATCTAAACATTATTAAATGAAATGCTTTTTCTTTATGAGCAAAACGACCCAAGAAAATAAGTATAGTTTTTAGACCAACAATTTAAAAATTAAGTGATTCTGTGCATAAAACAAGCAAAAAAAAAAAACTGCCAATTTAGTAAGCAAAAAATCTTGAAAATTTTTCTTAAACACCAAATTCAAGAAAAATTCTGGAAATATTTGCTTACCCAATATACCCTGTATAAGATTTTTTAGATATTTTTACTGAAAACAATACAAAAGTACTAACCAAGAAAGTCATTTTTTGATGTGTTTTTCATTATTTCTTGATATAAGCTCTGAAACCTGCACAAGAGACCGAAACGATTAACTTACCTCCTAAGTCAGTCCTAGTTTACAAGACATTGTGCTTCTGTCGCAACGCAGGCTGTCCGGTAACATAATTGAGTCTCGAGCTTTTGGACTCGAGTCATTCGATCTTTCCAATATAAGGTTATGCAGCCCATAGCAGATATACAGTAAATTTGATTCGTTCATCTTTTGAGTCTTTGGGTCCGAGTCGTTCGGTCTTTTTTACGTTATGTCACTGGATACAGAAATTAGTTAATAACTGCAAACCTTATAAATAACAATTACATTATAAAAATAAATTTAATGTATAATTATTTAATAATAGCCTGTGTAACCCTACTTTATAACATAAGAATGATGTACACATAAACACTGTAGACAAGATTGTCATTTATCGCTCATATCATGCAAGCAAAAAAATATTTAAAAGAATCAAAACACACGTGTGCACCACAGATCGAAGAAATATTTAATAATAATTGATAGAGAGTGACAGAAACAATATCAGAACACAACTTTTATTTTTCGTTGCAATACTACATCTAACCTCTAGAGGGCGGTTAACAATGCAATATGTGAGTGAGTCATTCAATGTAATGATTCAGAAGCCAGCTCAACTTGTTCACGCGAGGCTGAAAGAAAGTGCTATATGATTTCAAGTTAGTTATGTTCTTTATTTCAATAAATATTTACGTTTACTAAGACTCTTGTTGATTGTTCAGGTTGTTGTTTCATCTCGTATCTGAAACAGTCAATGCCTTTGATTGTGATTTTTTTACTCTGGTGAGTTTTGCTGATTTATATGGAAGCCCATTTCCGCCACATAAGAAAAAAAATCATGTTCTGATAAATCATAATTATGACTTTAAAAGTCGAAATTGTGACTTTGTGAGAAATTGTGAGAATCGAAATTATGAGTTTAAAAGTCATAATTATGAGATAAAAAGTCGAAATTATGACTTTTAAAGTCATAATTATGAGATTAAAAAGTCATAATTATGAGATAAAAAGTCGAAATTATGACTTTAAATTCATAATTATGAGATAAAAAAATCGAAATGATGACTTTAAAAGTCATAATTATGAGATGATAAAAAGTTATGAAATTATGACTTTTTATCTCATAATTATGACTTTTAAAGTCAAAATTATGACTTTTAAAGTCATAATTATGAGATAAAAAGTCGAAATTATGACTTTTAAAGTCGAAATTATGAGATAAAAAGTCGAAATTATGACTTTTAAAGTCATAATTATGAGATAAAAAGTCGAAATTATGACTTTTAAAGATATCTCATAATTATGACTTTTTATCTCATAATTTCGACTTTTTATCTCATAATTATGACTTTTAAACTCATAATTTCGACTTTTTATCATCTCTTTTAAAGTCATAATTTTGACTTTCTATCTCATAATTTCGACTTTTTATCTCATAATTATGACTTTTTATCTCATAATTTTGACTTTTTATCTCATAATTTCGACTTTTTATCTCATAATTTCGACTTTTAAAGTCATAATTATGACTTTTAAACTCATAATTATGATTTATCAGAGCATGATTTTTTTTCTTATATGGCGGAAATGGGCTTCCATAGATTTATGCATTAACTAATGATATTATATTTCACTGCTTGTCATCATAAAAAAGCCAGTCAGAGTTAAATATGATGATTATTAATGTATTTTTGTATGTTTAGGAGGTTCAATTGTTAGAGTTAACTAATTTCTGTACAACAAGTATGTTTAAGGTTGAATTATTGGGTCATCTTATGTAAACGCAAATGTAAAGGAAAAAAGATGTTGTACAGTGATTATATATTTAGGCTCTTATTTCATGTGGTTAAGTGGGCCCACATTGCCACGAGTTGAATTTGCTTTAAACAGAAAATCAATTGTTAAGCGCAAAGTATTGCAATATTTAGGCTAATTATAAAATAATTTTAGGGAGAGTGGGGTAAGATGAGCCGATTTTTACATATGTTGCCTTCTCTGCATGAAAAAATGAGACACAAGTCAAACAAAAACATCAACCTTTATTTAAGGATGTTTCCTGTCAAATGAAATGATAAGAATGCCCTAATAACAAAGGGCTTTAAAAGGTGACTTCTCAAAAAAAAAGTGCTATTGTGGCTTAACATGCCCCAGCTGATGGGTAAGTTAATCCATGTGAAGGGATAAACTGACCCACTGACTTTTTTGTTTAAACCTGAACATAATTTAATTAAATTCACACTTTTTTAATGTAATTTTAAAGGTGCCAAGGAATGCATTGACATAATCTGTTAAATTGTTCTTTGATATTTACATAGAAGGTTTGTGACTTTATTAAGTTCAAAAATTATCCAGAAATGTTTTTACATGTCCATTTACAACCTCAGGATATGTCCTTTGAATGAAATAGTCTATTTTTGCCCTATTTGGAAGGATCGTGAATAATTAAGTTTGCTCTCTGCTCTGCTCTGATTGCTCTGCGGCTCATGTCAGTAGCTCATTAGTAAACAGACCTTATGAGGCGGTTTCCCGGACAGGGATTAGGCTAAATCTAGACTAAAATAAATTTAAGAGCTCTCCAAACTGAAAACAACTCGCACTGACATATCTTAAATATCATATCAGTGCCCTTTGTTTTTCCTCAAAATGCACACAAGTAATGTTTTTAGGAAATCATAGTTGTTAAAACTAGTTAAATTTCCTAATTAAACTGAGGCCTAGTCCTGGTTTAAGATAACCCCTGTCTGGGAAACCACCCCTATATGTTTAAGCCTGTATCATAGGAAAATACAGATTTTGAGGAACAACTCATTGTTTGGAAATTGTTAATGGATGTTTCTGAGTGGTAAGTTTGTGTTTTTTTTCAGTATGGACCTTTAAAACGTAATTGTAATGTCAACCCTGCTGAAAAAAACAGCATCAAACCAGCATGGACCAGCATGGGAATTATGCTGGTCTATGCTGGTTTACCTGGGGCCCGTTTCAATAAGGAGGTTCAACCAACTCTGAGTTTAAACTTGAACTCTGAGTTGACTTACTCTGAGATAGGAAACTCTGAGTTTTCGGTTACAGAACAGCTGATGTAAGTTAGTTCAATCGACTCTGAGTAGGTTGACTCTGAGTTAAGCGCGTGCACAGCCACAATGAAAAGCCATCATCAATGGAGCTCAGATATTACATTCTAAAATGACTGCAAAAAATAATAATTTCGCTCACATAAATATAAGTGGATATGACAAAAAAACCACTCAGGGTCTCAAAGTCCTCTCGTGACATAAATCTAACTTTCTACAAATGAATGCAACATCATCATCTACAGGATTCTCTATAAAAGTACATGACATTTTAGTCACTAAGACGATCTATGCACCTAAGTATATCATATTAGCTTTACAAGTCATTTCAATTTACTGTTTTAATTTTTTAGTTGAAAGTTTAGTATAATATATAAAAATATAAAGTAGTAAGTTAAAATGGTTTGCACTGGCAATTTAATTGTAACTAAAAGACAGCTAAAAATATTTTACAGTGTACATAATAAAAATGGGCGCAATGAATCAATGTACTAAAGCAACTAACAAGATTAAACACCGCTACTCCTTTAAAAAAGGGGAGGAGACCACAAAAAACTCAGAGTTTACAGGATAAAACCTGCTCCCGACCAGGTTAGGTTCACAGAGTAAGTTACCCCATAAACAGACTCTGAGTATAAGTGAACTCTCCTTCTGAAACAGGCTTGACTTACCCCGCTGTCTCAGGTTTAACCTACCTCCCTTGTTGAAACAGAAAACTCAGAGTTTCCCTCATTTCAGGGTTAACAAACTCAGAATTTTCACTTAACCACCTTTCTGAAATGGGCCCCTGGTCCCAGACAGAGTCAACAATCAGCAGGTTTCAGTGAAAGTGTGTGTGTGTGTGTGGGGGGGCAAGAGAGTCTCACAGCAATGCTCTTCCAGGGGTGTTGTTGTTCCAACAGTGGCCTTGGCTGAGGCCAATGCTGGTTGAGGGGAGCCGAAAGCAGATTAGATTGGGATTTGTTTGGTCTTGGGGCGAGTAGACGCATTCCAATTTACACGACTATTCTCTTAGTCCATTCTGGTCTCCGAATCAAACTGGTAGAAGTGCAAACTTGAGAAACAAATCATGCAAATGACTTTGCGTTATTTCCTTTTTAACCCATTGTAGGTCAGACCAAGAGAGCTGTTCTTTTATTTTTAGCTTTCTTTAGTTCTGTGATGCAATGACAACAAAATATCGGCCCTATTTTTTAATAGCTAAGTCGATCAGATATAAGGTTGTGACGATAAATGATACTATCATCCATCGACGATAGTCAGACATATGGCCGATCAACCCAGTCTCACCCCGATAGCAAGCGTGTTGTCCCCCCTCCTTGGTACGCAGGAAATTTAAGAGCACCTGAGCTGTAGCCTCTTATGGAAAGGCTGAAATTCAACAAGGGGGCGTATTTGTTCCTCAGACGTTGCACAATAAACGTGACATCCGGATATATTCATTATAAATCGTGAATGAAAAGTGAGATTCTAACGAATGTCCGTTAGTGAACTAATTGTATACACTATTTATATCATAATTCGGTCAGAAACATCAAGATTGTGAGATGAACAAATCGTTTTGGATTAAAAGGCTTGGATATTCCATTTCCTTGGACTTTTGGGGAATTATGAACAATTTGTTTTGGACAATTTCACCGAAGCAGATAAAGGGAAGATTTTGAAGGTAAGTAAATATCCTAAATCGGCGCCGCCCGGTTCAGGTAACTAACAACTAGATTACAGTTTTATGACTGCTAAAAATCATATTATGCTTTGTGTGTGCGATTAATGGAAACCCGAAAGTCTAAGCTTTACAACGATGTGCCGAATGATCGTATATTTTGAAGATCTAATTCTTCAAAGTTACAATGACGTTTATGCAGCCTCACGTGCAAGAGAGGGGGTGTACCGTGTACGGCACAGTGTTCCTTATCAGGTTAAAGGTGCTCTAAGTGAATTCACGCGTTTTGGACCATAAAACATTTTTTGTTACATACAGCAAACATCTCCTCACTATCTGCTTGATGCCTGTCTGCTGATCAAACTGTAAAAAACGCGATCTCTGTAGACAGCCCAAGCTCCACAAACTTAAACACAGTGGCCAAACCTAGCACCACGAAACAAAACAAAGTGTTCCAGCCAATAAACAACAAGAAGGATTTGGGGGTGGGGGTTGGGCACGTTCATGAAAGCACGAAAGGGAGGGGGAGGAGTTAGCTACGCTCCGTTTGTTTGAAAACAGTTCAAACATCAACAAAAACTGACGTCTCGCAGATTCGTTTAGAGCGCCTTTAATGAGACCCCCGGATAAATGGCATCAATTTTAAGAAGAATGCGGTCATGACAGGAAATCATCTTCTTTTTTTGTCCACCAATCAAGTGGCTTGTCATAAATTAGTTAAAAATGAACAAATAAATAAATGAGTAAACTATTGCCCCACCTCCCGATACTACGATAGGAGAGATCTCATTATGGGGCATATCGGCCAACACTAATCGGAGAACGACCGGCTGTGATCAGAGTCAATAGTCAGCGCCACAGCGCATGTGCAATCTCAAGCGCGCCTCCGGTTTCTATAGTGATAACAACCGTCTCTTGTTTTGAAAGTCACATCCACGTGCTGCACTTCTTTTTATAGACGCTTTCATCAGATGCACACACGTTGTGTATTGTAAGTACTAACGGACTTGCTGGGCACTTACAACTACAGACTTGATAAGTAGGCTACATAGATGAGTCATTGGCTTCTGTATTACATCATTGCTGCCTTCACTCTGGTGTGCACCATAAAACACATAGAAGTGAATAGTGAAGTGTTTTGCATATGTGCTGTTCTCAGTATAAATGGGCTGGGTTTTTTAGGGACTGACTGTCAATTATTTTTATTGCTTATTGCTTTTTCTCCTCAGAAACCACATTATTAGGGGTCAAGCCCAGAATGGGCGAGACCCCTATTGGGATTGTTAGTTTTCTTATTATTATTATTATTATTATTATTATCTATTATTCTTCTTCTTCCGCCATTGCGTCTATGGCAGCCCATAGAACCGTACATAGGAAAGTTATGAAATTTGGCACATTCATAGAGGACATTCCAAATAGTCACCACACCAAATTTGGAGTGTCTATGTCAAACCCAATAGCGCCACCAACAGTCCAAATTTTCACTTACATTTTTGGTTATAACTGCTGACCCGTACGTCATAGAAACGCAATTCTTGTTTCTTCTGATTCCTTGGCTCATGCCGATTCGATTGCACCATATGACATCATTTCCGTTATGCTAATTATTTCGATATTTTGGATTGGTTGTAAAAGCTACTTTTTCTAACTCGTCCTAGAGCTTTTGTCCAATTTGCTTAAAGAATGGGTGTGTAGCATCTATAGACACTCATGGCAAAAAGTTATGGAATTCGTGTTGATTCACCAATCCGTTACCGTATAACGCGTCAATGAATTTTACGTAGAACGCGAAAAAATGGATTTGAGGCTGTATCTTCACCAAAGTTAAGCGTATTCATATGAAACTTGGTAGTTTTGATGGCAGTCACGACCTGAGGGTGCGTGCCCAGTTTTGTCACAGCGCCACCTAGTGTTCACGAGATTTGAAAAATGGCTATTTTTGCTTATAACTACTGCAAACTTGAGTCTAAAATTATAAAAGTGCTATTGTTAGATTCCTTGAGGCATGCCGAGTCAAACGATACCAAAAGGTTTTCGGTCTGCCATTTTGGGGGTCGGCCATTTTGAATTTTAACTTTTTTTGTAGGAAAGTTATGAAATTTGGCACACTCAAAGAGGACATTCCAAATAGTCCCCACACCAAATTTGGAGTGTCTATGTCAAACCCGATAGCGCCACCAACAGTCCAAATTTTCACTTACATTTTTGGTTACAACTGCTGACCTGTACGTCATAGAAATGCAATTCTTGTTTCTTCTGATTCCTTGGCTCATGCCAATTCGATTGCACCATATGACATCATTTTCGTCATGCTAATTATTTCGATATTTTGAATTGTTTGTAAAACCTACTTTTTCGAACTCGTCCTAGAGCTTTTGTCCAATTTGCGTAAAGAATGGGTGTGTAGCATCTAGAGACACTCATGGCAAAAAGTTATGGAATTCATGTCGATTCGCCAATCCGTTTCCGTACACCACGTCAACGAATTTTACGCAGATTGGGAACAAATGGATTTGAGGCAGTATCTTCGCCAAAGTTAAACATATTCACATGAGATTTGGTAGTTTTGATGGCAGTCATGACCTGAGGGTGCGTGCACAGTTTCGGTACAGCGCCACCTAGTATGAGCATGTTGATGAGCATGCCGCAATGGATTTGTGGCTATATCTTCGCAAAAGTTCTGCACATTGGCAGTGGTTCAGTGGTTCAGGGGTTAGTGGTGGTTGTCTACAAATCGGAAGGTTGGTGGTTTAAACCCCAGCCCCACCTGACCAAGTGGCAAGATGTCCATGAGTTATATGTCATAACAGTCATTGAAAAGTGATTTTTTTTTGCTTATAACTACTGCAAAATTGAGTCTAAATTCATGAAAGCTATTGTTAGATTCCTTGAGGCATGCCGAGTCAAATGATATCAAAACGTTTTCTGTCTGCCATTTTCAATAACAAAGCATACCAACTTTTTCAAAACTCCTCCAACAGCGTTCGTTTGATTGGCTTGGATTTGGTACACACAATCTAGGCTCTAGACAAAAAGTTTTTGTCAGTTGTTGTATAGCACATCAACAAATATAATGGTGAGCACGAAAATGGATTTGAGGCTATATCTTCGCAAAGGTTTTGCACATTGATGTGTGTATTGGCAGTGGTTCAGTGGTTAGTGTAGGTTGTCCACAAATCGGAAGGTTGGTGGTTCAAACCCCAGCTCCACCTGACCAAGTGATGAGGTGTCCATGAGTGAGACATCTAACTCCAAATGTTCCCGATGAGCTGGATGGCTCTTGTGTGGCTGACACTGTATGAATAGGTGAATGTTTTACAACTTGTAAATGTCATGAACTGAGGGTGTATGGAATGTTTTGTTACAGCACCACCTAGTTCATCAGTGACATTTTTTGAAAGCCCTTGTAAACTTTTCAGTGCCCCCTACTGGTTAAGGGTTTTGAGGCTTTATCTCCAGATCACTTTATCGTATGTACACCAAATTTGGATTTGTCATCACAATCATGACCTGAGGCACCATATTGTTTCGGTGCAGTGCCCCCAGTGGTCAAGTCATTTGAGGCTATATTTCAACATTGCTTAATCATATGTATATCAAATTTTGTGGGTGTCATCACAATCATGACCCAAGGCATCATCTATTGTTTCGGTGCAGTGCCACCTAGTGGTCAAGTCATTTGAGGCCATATCTCCACATTGCTTAATCATATGTACACAAAATTTGGTGGGTGTCATCACAATCATGACCTGATGCACCATCTATTGTTTCGGTGCAGTGCCTCCTAGTGGTCAAGTCATTTGAGGCTATATATCAACATTGCTTAATTGTATGTATATCAAATTTGGTGGGTGTCATCACAATCATGACCTGAGGCACCATCTGTTGTTTCGGGGCAGTGCCCCCTCGTGGTCAAGTCATTTGAGGCTGTATCTCAACATTGCTTAATCGTATGTATATCAAATTTGGTGGATGTCATCACAATCATGACCTGAGGAACCATCTATTGTTTCGATGCAGTGCCCCCTAGTGGTCAAGTCATTTGAGGCTATATCTCCACATTGCTTAATCGTATGTACACCAAATTTGGTGGGTGTCTTCACAATCGTGACCTGAGGCACCATCTATTGTTTTAGTGCAGTGCCCCCTAGTGGTCAAGTCATTTGAGGCTATGTCTCAACATTGCTTAATCATATGTATATTAAATTTGGTGGGTGTCATCACAAACATGACCTGAGGCAAAACCCATTGTTTCTACACAGCACTCAAGATTTGAAAAATGGCTATATTTGCCTTAATCTACTGAAAACTTCTTAAATCTTAAATCATGACGGTCATCAACCAATACTTCATTCTGTGCCCTTTTTAGCTTGACCCCGGCATCGCTGCTTGCAGCTATATTATTATATTATATTATATTATATTATATTATATTATATTAAATTATAGTTTCAGAAAATAATATATGTAATGAAATGAAACATGCAAACATTTGGTCAAGCTAAACCAATGTTTATTTTATCAAAAAGATCAGATTTAAAGATCAAGGATTTCTTTTATAAGACATGTGGGTGAAAACCATCAGTGCCGGCCTGAGCCTCTTAGGGGCCCTAAGCAGAATGTGTTTGGGGGCCCCCCTCCCACCACGCGGACACAAATGTCACGCTCTAATGTTACATTATAAATGAATACAGTGAGGTTAAATAATGAAAAAAATCTATACTTAAATAAAATACTTTATTCTTCAATGTGTCATGTCATATTAACAGGCTATGGAATGTTAACATTGGCCAACAAGAAAAACCTCATCTGCTGCATCATCAGCTGTGGAGGCACTGACACTTGATGAAACATCAGGGGCGGGTAGAGTTGGTTGTGCTCCAAAGTACTTCAACAGTGTTCCTGAAAAAAATAGCATTGGATAAGTGCATAGTTGATCGAGCAGAATGAGTTTATTTTCCTAATTTTTCATTACTTACACAACAAGCAATAAATAAATAAATATGAGGATAGCACTGTTACATCACTACCCACCATATAAATAAGATTGAAGTTTTCATCACAGAAATCTCCCTACTCAACATGGTATTGGTATATATTCTCATAAAGTCCAATACCATCTCTTACCAAAGATCTTAGACAGAGAGCGAATGTGCTTTGCCTATGAAGCTGGAACGTTACCGATGTTGGAACGTTCACTTCAACACATACAGCAATGCTAGCTAGGGGTGTGATGGATCACAAAACTCACGGTTCGGATCACATTATGGTTTTTGAGGCACAGATCTGATCATTTTTCGGATCAGCAGAATAAGGGTTTGGAAAAACTAATAAAAAATGAGGAAATTACTTACAAACATTTATAAAAAGAACAAAGTTGCACATTAAGTAAGGGCTAAAATTAGCATTAGGTACAGAAATCAAATCAAATGAATCATAACACTTTATTGTATAAATTAAATATAATTATTCTTTTTTAGAGCTACAGAAGTGATTTTCTCTTTGTCTTGGAAGGTTTGATTAACATTAATGACACAGACTTAAATAGGTTAATTAAGGTTACTGTCTCTTTAAGAGAAGCACGGACCTGGTTTCTGCCTAATCTATACATAAACCGTCCAAAGACATAAACAAATGTTTTTATTGGAAAAGAGTACTGTGGAGATAATTTTGTTTGTATGTGCCCTGTCAAGAACAGAAAGATTTTATGTTCGTCTCTCCATGTGTGCCCTACTAAGTGCACTTATATGCGGCGCGGGCGCGCTCACACAGACGGAAATACAGACGGCGGAGCATAAAAACGTTATGTTGTTTTCAGTGCTCTATTCCTCAAATGTATGTTAATGGACTACAGTATGACACAAAATAGCGTAACTCTCTCTAAAGTTTAAACATCAAGTGTTAGTGTTCTGATCTCTGAAGGGAGCTGGGCTGGACAATTTAAACCGCATGGGCATGCAGAATACTGCTCACTTTAGCACCTTTTTGCGGGATAAATTGTTTAAAATCACTTGAAATGTTAACTTTTGCAAGCCTTTGAAACACGTGCAAATGATAAACTTTCATATTTAAGCGCATGCGAGCCGAACCGTGGGTCGATCACGGTCACGGATTAACGTCGATCTGTCACACCACTAACACAAATTAAACATACTGTATATAATCATGCAAACATACCTTTATCTTGCTCTTTTTTTCTCATCCTCTGTCCTTTTCTTTGTTCTCTTTTCGGCCCCAGAGGGATATATCCTTTTTTGTGACATGATAAATGGCTCATCATTGTTTACAGTGAGTGACCACGTCGTGCACTTGCGCGCCGACGCGCAGGTGGCGCAGGTGTCTATGTTGCGCCTGACTAAAACGCTAGCACTGCAGACACATAGTTGTCTGCAAATCAAAATTTTCTTGTCTTTAATTATTCATTTATAAATTCGTATTGATTCATTCATCCATTTATATTACCTGTTTAAGTTATTTAATTGTATAAAAAATAAATAAAAAAAAACGATTGGGGCGGGGGCCCCCTGGTGGCCAGCGGGGCCCTAAGCAGCCGCTTGGTTCGCTCATGCCTCGGGCCGGCCCTGAAAACCATGCACTTTTTGTTCATTTTCTTTGTAGTTTCACCAGATTAAATGTATGCATTTATCTTCAAGTATTCAATTGATACAACCCAGACAAAAGACTAATCTGTGGTCAAGGTTTTATCAGAAACAATATTTGTAGATGTTTGTTTGGGATTATTATAATAGTACTTTAGTAATATACACATACAAGTAAAGACAAAATAAAACTTAACAGCAAAGTTAAAAACAGTTTTAAAACAAAGATGTAAAATCATGGATTTATATCATGGAGAGACACAAGTTAAACATGACTGATGACAGGAGATTTTAAGCAGATATATGTCATTGCTCTTTTGTCTCTGCCTTTTTTGTCCTACAATCTTATATTTTCAAAGCATTTTTAATCTAATACATTACTGTTTTTTTTAAATAATATTATATTAACAAACCTCTCTTACATCGGTTGGTACACACACGCACCATTGTTTAAAGATAGGCTAAAAGATATACAATATACAGTAGCACATAACTTATAAGGTATGGTACACTGTAAAAAAATCTGTAGAAATTACAGCATTACTGGGTATTACTGGCAACTAGCTGCCAGTAACTTACTGTAGATTTTACTTTTATGTTATTTACTGGCAACAGTTTCTTCAAAGTTAAATGAAAATGAAACATTTTCAGTCTTTATCTTCTACAGTAAATTACTGGCAACCAGCTGCATAATTACAGCACATTTTGTAAAGTGTATTTCTCAGTTTAAGCATTTAATAACTGCAGTGAATTGTATGCATCATCGCATTGCTTGGGTTAAATAAAAGCACAACAAACAAAATTATGCAGAATAATTCCACGTTTTTAAATTCAGTAACAAAGAAAATACATATTCAGATCAAATATGCACATATGCACTACTTCTGAGTAAAGTTCTGTTAATTTAGCCTATTTTTATTTTGAATAAAATGAATGGCTATCTAGACAGTCATGCTTTTCCCTGCAATCTTCTTAAAGCCTTAAAGACAAAAATAAAGAGATCCACAGCTGAATATCAGTATTAGATAACATTATATAATCATTGTATAGTAAACACTTAATATTCACACATGAAAGCAAAAAAGTATAAAGCATAGATTTATAAACAAAATATATTGCATATACTTTGACACTTACCCTTCTTTCTAATAGCAGACAAAGTTAAGTTCCTCCATACAGTCTCTGATCTCCCAGCTCTGAGCTTTTAGGTTAAGAGATCCACAATAGATGTTTTTGGCAGGACAGGCTGGCAGCTGGGCACTAACGTATCCCAGACTCTCACCACTTAACCAGAACCATGAGCGTGCCATGAACCGTAGACCTGTCCACACACTTGATGTATCAGCAGTGGCTTCTTTGGCTTGCATGAGATGGAATTTTGTTGGCAGACTGGCCAGATCAGTGTGATGAGTCCTGCAGTATTGTAACGCGTCCTCCCAGCTCTTATTCTCTTTAACCACAATCAGTTTAGGGTCCCATTTGTAGCAGTAGTAAGAGTATGAATCAGTACAGGGGAAGTCATACAAACTGCCATTTTTATATGCAGCACAGATGTCACCGCCTGGTTCGTTTGGTTCTCCAGGTGCCCAGATGATAAAACTGCTATTGGCTCCATTACTCCATTGCCAGTTGTTTGCAGAGATCAGTCGCAGACCAACCCAGATGAATGGGTTTAAAATAAAAAGTGTGCTTGTGCTTACAGAGCTTAATGCTGCAATTTCCTCACGGCTGTCAAGACTGGACAGGTCATAGTAGTAGACTCTGCAATAGATTTGAGCTTGTGTCCATGTCAGAGATTTAGTACCACTATAAAAGTGTTGTTTTATCAGAGCTGTTGTCAACTCACAATGAGCTGAGAGGAGAAGAGCAAACACGACAATCTTCATCTCTTCTGTGAAGGGCGAGTCAGTCAACAATCTCCTAAAACACACTTTATACGTTAACACCAACTTTACATTTGTTAGTCAGTAAATGAAAGAAAATGAATGTTAAAAAATAAGCTCAGAAATAAGAATATGAATAAGTGAGGCCAGAACTCACCATCGGTTTGAGATGTTTTTACTCAGTCACTTTCATTAAATGATTTGTGTTGCAAAGTTGATATATTGGTTTATATACAAATGTCCTTTTTGCATCGCGTTTGCTCAAGCAAAAATTTTGTCAGGTGTCCATTGTCTTAAACCAACATAAAGCTAGTTTAGAAATGCCATTTATTTCCATTATAAAAACCTGTGAATAATAAACTGCTGATATGAGACATTTAAAACAATAATTTGTAAATAAATATTCCTCGGAAACATATACAAATGCTGCTGGGGCAGTGCCCATTTAAAAAGTACTGTATGTTACTGGCAGTAGTCATTATCGTTTCTAAAGTTTTAAATATGTATTTTTTGTTTTACAAAATAACATTGATTACACTCAGAAGGTCATGGAGCCGTGTGGATTACATCTGTGATGCACTTTTTTGGGGTTTCAAAGTCAGTTGTTGTTCCTTGGTCCCTGATTACTACTTTATAAAGCTTGGAAGAGCCAAGAGGGCATTTTTTAAACATAACTGTGTGTGTTTGTCTGAAAAAAAATATAGTCATGTACATCAAGGATAGGTTGAGGGTGAGTAAATGATGGGGTAATTTTTATTATTTGCTGAAGTATCCCTTTAAGTCATGCAATATGTAAATGGGTGAATGACATAACACATAAATCAGATGCTAAAGATGCTAAATACTTTGTTGTCCTCTGATATTTTTGCTGTTTTCTTTTGTTTTATTCATGTAAAGGTGCTTCTGTACAATTAAACAATTGTGAGAAGTGCTATATAAATAAAATTGAATTAAACTGAACTATTGGTACAGGTTCAGTATAACAGGAAATGCCACAAATACTTCTTTTAATTTATTTTTAACAGACAGTATAGTGCAAATGACTTTATCTAGTGATATTTAGTCGTCCTCTGAGATACAACATGCAGCCTCCTTAAGTGAATTACGCACTAATAAAGCACTTTTCCATATAGGCCATTTTTATAGAGCTTTTCTATAGCTGGACAGACATCTTTATGATCCATTAAAGGTGCAGTGTGTAATTTTTAGAAGGATCTCTTAACAGAAATGCAATATAATATACAAAGCTGTATCAGGGGTGTATAAAGACCTTTCATAATGAACCGTTATGTGTTTATTACCTTAGAATGACATGTTTTTATCTATATATATATCGAGGGTCCCCTTACATGGAAGTCGCCATTTTGTGCCGCCATGTTTCTACAGAAACCCTTTATGGACAAACTATTTTTACTTAGTTGTCTCCGATGACATGTTTGTCCAGCGGTGGCTATCATAGCTTCTCTATGTGATTAAAAAAATGAGGGGTAAGCAGTGGACTGAGCCATTGGTTGCAATTCACCAGCACATCACCACTAGATGCCGCTAAAATTTACACACTGCACCTTTAATGCAAAACAATGCATAGACCTATTTATTCAATACTTGCAAAGTATGGAAAATGTAATAAAATAAATTATTTTACATATAAACTACTGGTAATACCAGCATAAGCTGGTGAGCTGGTTTTAGCTGGTCTCCCAGCTTGTTTTTTGCTGGTATTGCTGGTGTAGCTAGCTGGTCTAGCTGTGTTTTGGTCACCTTTTAAGCTGGTCTAGCTGGTCAGGCTGAAAGACCAGCTGACTCGCCAGCTTGACCAGCGTTGCCAGGCTGGGAGGACCAGCTTAAACCAGCTACTGCCACCTTAAACCAACAAAAAACAGCTTGTGCTGGTCTTAGCTGGATTTTTCAATAGGGCAGTGCCCTGACTAATGAACGAGGGAGCTTATTGAGACGTGTCAGATGTTTTTGAAAGGTAAAGCGATTTGTTCTTATCTGTACTGGAGGATTTCCTTGTGTATTTAAATCTATAAAGTTCTGTAAACAAGAATTGAGCCTTTTCATTAAACCCTTTAAAGTCTGACTTTGACTGTGAAATTTCCTGATTTGTTCTGATATCGTGGTGCTTCTGATCATACTTTTGCATGAATTTGTTTGCTCAGTAGAGAAGACCGGGGGCAAAGTAATGTAGGACGGACATAACAAAGCGATTTTATCAAAGCCCTGAATTTGCATTCAAGCTATGACAATACTTTCAGCACGCAACTCTTGACAGAGCTGCCAAATGCTGTACCTTGTACTTTGGTCATCGTTTACCACGGTTATGTCCAGAAAGCTTTTTCTAAGCATGGAAATTTTTGTTTTGTGTTTTATAATTTCATGTGTCACATTAATGATCAATCTAAAGGTTATTTAATGCTGCAAGACATCCTGAAGTTTGCTTCAGAGATTTTTAGTATACAAAATTTGGGTTTGAATGTCAGGAGTTTCTGTGGAGATGAAAGCTTGTTACTTTTGTCCCGCTGCTAATGTGATGACTTTTTCTGTGTGCAGAATTTATTAAAACATTTCCTAAAGCCATATCTTAGCTTTGAATTTGCAGCCTGGTCTCACTTTTAATATGTAGTATTTATATATAAAAACAATACACAAAACAGTTTATTAAAATCATATATAATCATATACTGTTAGAAATAAAAGTGTAATCACAATCATTAATTGCAAAATTACCAAACAACCTGATCTCACAAATTACTGTGTAAGAGTCACAGAATAATTTGCTCATTTATCTGTGTCCTCGTCACGGATCTCCGCATTTTTCCGTGCCCGGACCACTGACTTTTTCTGTGTCAGTTTCACGTATTGGTTACTTATTTGTTTTTCCTATTTTTATGATATTATATATTTATTATATTTCTTTTGGTTTGGTGTTTGGGTTAGGGTGTCACTTTAACTATTGGTTTATACTATTTTTTTATTTTTTATTTTAAACAGTTGTTGTCTGACGATAATGTTAGAGTTGGGTTTGGGTTAAGATGTCATTTTATGTAACAGAAAGTCAATAAAACAGATCTGTGACGTAATGCACAAAAGCCAATAAGCGTTTGATATCACTGCCATAATGCAAGGTGTCGTAAAGCTTCTTGAGGCGCATTTGAATTTAAATTCATAGCAAATGCAAGATTTGACGTTTACGGTCGCTAAAGAGAAATACATTTAAACACCTGGATGGTAACATGATTACTGTTGCATTGTTGAGAAGTATATTATGCTAATTTCATTTAATTTTTATATTGTTTATACTGTTAACAAAGTTAAAAAATGTATTGACATTGGCATAAAAAATATTCTAAACAATTCAAGTTTGTACCGTCAAGGTTAGTCTCATGCCAGATGATTTATCTTCAGGAATGGAAAGGTCATTTACATAAACACCTGTGGTGAAAGCAAAACAAAAGTTTTGTACACAATAAAGGCACAGAGGGGATGAAACGATGAACCCTTATCAGATATTAGTAACTTTTATACTTTTTGTCTTTTTCGATCAGTGTTAGCTTAGGACAGCACACTAAATGTGTCGTCCCAGTATACACACATTTCTGTGTTATTATTGGAACTTTTAACACATCTTGTGTTTTATTTTAACACAAAGTCAACACAAAATGACACACAATGTGTTAACCCCCCAAAAAAGTGTAAAAATTAACACATCCTTTCTATAAATCTAGGATTAATTATTTACATTGCAACACATTATTGTTTCATATTTCTCATATCAGCAGCTGCTTATTTACAGGAGTCCCAGTTGTTAAATGGACATAAATGGCATTTCTAAACCAGCTTTACATTGCTTTAAGACAATGGACACCTGACCAAATTTTAGCTTGAGGAAACGTGATGCAAAAATGACATTTGTATATAAACCAATATATCAACTTTGCAACACAAATCATTTAATGAAAGTGACTGAGTAAAAGCATCTAAAACAGATGATGATGAGTTCTGGCTTCATTTGTTCGTTAAACTTTATGTCTGAGTTTATTTTTTCCATTTATTTTCTGACTAACAAATATAAAGTTGGTCTTAGCATATATAGTGTGTTTTAGGAGAGCGCTGACTGACTCGCCGTTCACAAAAGAGATGAAGATTGTCCTGTTTGCTCTTTTCCTGTCAGCTCATTGTGAATTGACAACAGCTCTAAGAAGACAATACGTTAATATCAGTAATGCCATGACGTGGAGAGAAGCTCAAAGCTATTGCAGAGTCTATTATGTAGACATGTTCAGTGTTGACAGACAAGAGGAAATCACAGCATTGGCGGTTAGTGGTTCATACTCAGACAGCTGGGTTGGTCTGCAACTGATCTCTCCAAAGATCTGGCAGTGGAGTGATGGAGGCGATAAAAGTTTTCTCAAATGGGCAGGCGGAGAACCAAATGAAAGAGTCACTGATGTCTGCGCTGTAGTTAAAAATGGGGAATTGTTTGACAGGAAATGTACAGATTCAAACCCTTTCCTCTGCTACAAGTGGGACACTGAACTGATTGTGGTTAAAGAGAAGAAGAGCTGGGAGGACGCTTTACAATACTGCAGGACTCATCACACTGATCTGGCCAGTATGCCAACAGATTTAAATCTCATGCAAGCCAAACAAACCACTGCTGATACATCAAGTGTGTGGACAGGGCTACGTTTCCTGGCAGGTTCATGGTTCTGGTTAAGTGGTGAGAGTCTGGGATACCTTAGTGGAAAATTACCAGCCTGTCCTGCCAAAAACATCTATTGTGGATCTCTAAACCTAAAAAATCAGAGCTGGGAGAGCAGAGACTGTTTGGAGGAACTTAACTTTATGTGCTATTAGAAAGAAGGGTGAGCGTCAAAGCATACGCTATGTGAATATTTAATGTTTGCTATATGATTATATAATGTTATCTAATACTTTATCTAAGTTTTTTCTTTTGTCTTTTTTAAAGGCTTTAAGAAGATTGCATGGGAAAATACGACAAAAGAAATGTATGTCTAGGTAGCTATTTATTATCTTCAAAATAAAAATAGGCTAAATAAAAAAAAATGTGTCAACTCAGAAGTAGTGTATATGTGCATATTTGATCTGACTTTGTATTTTCTGTATATTGCTAAGGAAAACATATGCAAATATTCTGTTTAATTTAGTTTATTGTGCTTTTATTTAACCAAAGTTTAGTTTGATTAAATGTATGCCTGTGTATGTGATGATGCATATATCTATAAACTAGGGCTGGGCATAGATTAATCTAGAATAATCTCATACAAAATAAAAGTAATTTGTTTGCATAATATATGGGTTTGTGATGTGTGTAAATATTATGTATATTTAAACACACACGCATACATATATATACATTTAAGAAATGTTTTATTTAAATATCGTTTTTTATTTATATATAATTTAGAATATATAAATAAATATACACATGTAAATGTTTCTTAAATACATACATGAATGTGTGTGTGTATTTATATATATTTATACCACGGGTCTGTTGAATGCTGTATACTGATTGGCTGAGAAATGTTTCAAATGTCTTAAAAATAGGCACCAGAGCAATGTTTGTGGTAACCGTGGTATAAGAGGAATAATTGACTCCGGTCCTTTGAATTAGTTGAAAAAAATTGCACTCCGCTTCACGTCGTGCCGCATTGCACCTTGGGTGTGCATTATTTTCTTATAATTGAATGGCCCGTCGTCAATTATTCCTTACATAATAATTACACACAGCACAAACTCATATGTTATGCAAAAAATTACTTTTATTTTGTATGAGATTAATATAGATTAATCTATGCCCAGCTCTACTATAAACTTACTGCAAACTGTGTGTGTACTAACCACCCTTGGAATTATAAGGTTCTATCTAACATTTTTGTCAAAATTGAGTTATTCACATATTCTTACTCTGTGACAACTTATTTACATTATGTGATGTTTTATTTTAAGTTTTGTACATTTTGGGACGTTTTATTAAAAAAACAAAAAGGTTCTATCTACAAAATCAAACTCTAACTTGGCTCTATAAGGTTCTATCTGCGTGAGCTAATCAGCACTCTGAATGCACAGAAGGGGACCAATCAGGATCAACTTTATGGGGTGGTTTCTCAGACAGGGATTAGCTTAAGCCAGAACTAGAACTTAGTTTCATTAGAAAATATTTAACAAACATGCCTTACTAAAAGTATTACTTGTGTGCATTTTGAGGCTAAACAAAGGGCACTGATGTATTTTAAGATATGTCAGTGCAAGATGTTTTCAGTTTGGACAGCTCTTACATTTATTTTATTCTAGGATCAGCTTACTTCCTGCTTTGCTACTGTTCGGACGCTTTTACTTGCGCTCTGTGCTTTGCGCTTTTGCTTTTTCGCTACCAGCAGTTCAGCACAGTGCTCAAACTAAACAATTGGGCACTCACACTAAAACTACAAATTCCTGGAACTATATTGATATTTGGAATATTCAACAACTTGGGGTTTCTATCATAGCGGTCTACCAGTCTGCTATTGCCGGCAGCTGACAATCCTAAAACAGGACAACACAGCTGCCCACACTCAAACAGAAGAAAAGAAGAAAAATGCCTTCTTTTGGATCTCAATCCACCTGCTGCTCAAACTGCCACAGACTTTTACAAAAGATTGCAGTTCTCGAAACAAAGTTACTTGTGGCACTGCCGACCCTGCCAGAACATACAGCGGAGCTGTAGATCCGTTTATAGGCAAGATCATTGAAAAGGTTGTTTTTAATCAGCTGAACAAATTCTTAAACTCAAATGGCTATCTGGACAATTTTCAATCTGGTTTCCGTCAGCATCACAGCACAGAGACAGTGCTCATAAAGATAATAAATGATATTCGCTTAAACTCTGATTCAGGTAAAATATCAGTGCTGGTGCTACTAGATCTTAGTGCTGCCTTTGACACAGTAGATCACACCATACTCTTACATAGACTGGAAAACTGGGTAGGGCTCTCTGGGATGGTCCTCAAATGGTTTAAAACATACCTACAAGGAAGAGGTTACTATGTGAACATAGGTAACCATAAATCTGAGTGGACACCCATGACATGTGGAGTCCCACAGGGTTGTATTTGGAAATAAAGATGAAACTCTCAAGGTTAACACATACCTTAATTCTAGGGGTCTAAAGACACAAAATAAAGTCAGAAATCTTGGTGTAATTTTAGAGTCTGACCTTAATTTCAATAGTCACGTGAAAGCGATAAGCAAATCAGCTTACTACCATCTCAGAAATATTGCCAGAATTAGCTGTTTTGTCTCAAGACAGGACTTAGAGAAACTTGTTCATGCTTTCATCACCAGCAGGGTGGATTACTGCAATGGACTTCTTACTGGGATCCCCAAAAAGACCATTAGACAGCTGCAGCTCATACAGAACGCTGCTGCCAGAATTCTGACCAGAACCAAAAAATCTGAGCACATTACTCCAATCATCAGGTCCTTACACTGGCTTCCTGTTACATTTAGAATAGATTTTAAAGTATTATTACTCGTTTATAAATCACTTCATGGCTTAGGACCCAAATACATGACAGATATGCTAACTGAATATAAACCTAAAAGATTACTCAGATCATTAGGATCAGGTCAGTTAAAAATACCAAGGGTTCACTCAAAACAAGGGGCGTCAGCATTTAGTTATTATGCCACCTCTAGCTGGAATCAGCTTCCAGAAGAGATCAGATGTGCTTCAACAGTAAATCTAGATTAAAAACACATCTTGCATTTACTGAATGAGCACTGTGCCGCTTCACACTGACTGCACCTTTAACTCAAGTCACTTTTACTTCTGTTTTATTCTTTTTAACATTTTAAACTGTTTTTATTAAAATCACATTTATTTTCTTTAACTGTTATTCTAAATTCTCATGTATCTTTGTTTTTATTGTGATTTTATTGTGTATCTATTATTTTTACATTTTCTTTTTTCTCTTTTATATATTGTTTCCTCATTTCTATGTAAAGCACTTTGAATGACCTCTGTGTATGAAATGTGCTATACAAATAAACTTGCCTTGCCTAATCCCTGTCTGTGAAACTGTCCCTATATGTGGTGTTTCTGGCTTTGTCCATGACGACAGTAAAAATCACAGACACACAATATCTGTGAGGATTATGGCACGCAATGCAAAGTTTTTAGGAAACCTTAAGATCGACAGCCCGAATTTTAGGCAAGTTCACCCTACTGTAAAAGCCATCTTAAGCTGGTGAGATAGTTTTAGCTGGTCTCCCAGCTCTGTTTTTGCTGGTATTGCTGGTATAGCAAGCTGGTCTAGCTGTGTTTTGGTCACTTTTTAAGCTGGTCTAGCTGTGTTTTGGTCATTTTTTAAGCTGGTCTAGCTGTGTTTTGGTCACTTTTTAAGCTGGTCTAGCTGTGTTTGTCACTTTTTAAGCTGGTCTAGCTGTGTTTTGGTCACTTTTTAAGTTGGTCTAGCTGGACTTATCTGGCCATGGTGGAAGACCAGCTTACACCAGCTACTGCCACCTTAAACCAGCTAAAACCAGCTACCAGCTTATGCTGGTCTTTGCTGGATTTTTCAGTAGGGGCAGTCTTTTTTTAGGTTTTGCTGAGGAGATTGTTTTCATAGTTAGACACCACACTAGCCAGCAATGCTAGCTTCTTAGTTCCTGATATTAAGAGGCAAGCACTAAGATAAAAAATCAGAAAAAACGAACTAACCTATCCTACCCAAAAAAAGTGTGTTTACAGTAAGTTATGATTGTTATGTCAAAATGTAAACATGTGAAAGGTTGTTAAAGCAGTTACCTCAGTATTAAAATGATTTCAGAATGATTGTAGCCTGTAGCTGCTCAATCCAACTGAAAAATCCTACTAAGTCCAGCTAGACCAGCTTAAAAAGTGACCAAAACACAGCAAGACCAGCTTACTAAACCAGCAATTCCTGCTAAAACCAAGCTGGGAGACCTGCTAAAACCAATTTTTGAGACCAGCTCCAACCAGCTCACCAGCTTATGCTGGTCTTAGCTGGATTTTTCAGTAGGGAATAGTATAACATGCTAAAACAAAATTGTCTATTTTGTAATGAACCCGACATATACAGGAGGATGGTAGAGAAACTGAGGCAAAAGAGGGAAGAAGCAATGTTGTAAAAGAGCAATGTAAAATCAGACTTTTAGAGATAAAAGTGCTAAAAATAAAAATATTAAATGTCATAGAAAGGATTAAAATGTTACTTTCTAACACATGTTGAAAAATTGTTACAACATTAATTTTATATTTAATGTTTAAATAATGTTTTGGCAAATAGAACCTTATAATTCTAAGTGAAAAGTGTTGTTTTAGAATGAGAAGGTTCTATCTGCATTTGACCCCTTCCAAAAATCCACATTTAGAAATTTTAGAGGATTTTGATATTGTATATTTAGAATGCATTTAGGGTCCCTGTTATTTTCATGTTTGAAAGAAACTTCTTCCCCATGTAAGTTTTCCTATATGTAATGCAAAAACTTTGAAGCTCAATATCTCAAAACTGCTCAGAACGCAGATAGAACCTTATAATTCCAAGGGGACGCAATGTTAGGGAGGCTTGTCAATATAATATTGATGGGAAAACAGTTATGTATTAGATTCAAAGTACTATAGCTGACTGCAGCTATAAACTATATCTGCTCAAGAGCTCCTGTCATCAGTCTGTTAATGTTTAACCTAGAAATCCAGCCAAATATTACACCTTTAATTTTTTTTTTAATGGTAAATGGACTGCATTTATATGGCGCTTTCATAGACCAATGCCCATCCAAAGCGCTTTACAATTTGCCTCAGATTCACCCATTCACACCGACGGTGGTGTCAGCCATACAAGGCCCCATCCAACTCGCTGGAAGCAGCTGGGGTTAGGTGTCTTGCTCAAGGACACCTCGACACTTGGTCATGTGGAGCCGGGGATTGAACCACCAGCCTCCCGATTTGTAGACAACCTACATTACACTAATTTTTTTAACTTTGCTGATAAGTTTTATTTAGTCTTTTTTGTAATTGCTACATGGCTTCTTTTCTCATTACCAACATGCCTGTGTCTCAATATTCTTGTGCTCTAATTTATTTGGAAACACTGTGACATCTAGTGGACAACAAGAAACTTTACAATAAATGGTTCCTACACAGTTTCACGGGCAGACTTTACTGATGTCGGGTCCATAGTCAATTCAAATGTATTTGGCCCCAACTATGCGCCTTTTACTGATGCAACCCTTATTTTTCTCTTTCAAAGTACACAACCTTTTTTATTATTCTAAGTTAAAGTGACAAGGAAAAAATAAGCTTAATATACAAAGATACTCATTAAATTACAAAAGTAAGAAATAATTGAAGACGGGCCAATGAATTTATTAAAAAATCATGCATTGCACACCCAAGGTGGTGCCGTTACACCGCGGGTGAGCATTATTTTTAAATAATTCAGAGGACCGGAGTCAATTAATCCACTTATTTTTTGCAGATTTTTCTCTGGTGGTTTAAAATGACAGTGGTATAAGCGGAATAAAGTTTGCATATGTGGTGTTCAGAGAATTAAAACACAATTCTCTTGTCGCAAAATCACTAAGGGCTAAGCCCCCTAAGAATGAAATTCTAGAACTGCTCCTGCCGACGATGTTGTCATTGCTCTGAATGCAAATCAGAATGTAGTCAGGGCTTTGAGAAAATCACTTTGATACGTTCGTCCTTCATGTCCTTCTCCCCTGAGCAAACAAATTCATGCAAAATATGACCGAAAACAACACGAAAACAAGTCTGGAGATTTAACAATAAAAGTCAGACTATCAGTTTGAAGTGGTTCTTATTTCTTTACACCTAAAGTATATTTATATGTATATGGAGTATGTTCAAGCCTTAAATCCTAGACTAAAACACATATTTAAACTGCCTCAACTGAAAATAGCTTGCATGTACAGATCTTAAGGGTGGAGGGGGTTCAACAGTATTTCATGCAATCTGATTTATTAATAGTTATTTAACTCTTTCCCCGCCAGCATTTTTCATGATTTTCACAAGAGTTTAATGCCTTCCAGAAAATGCTCCTTTTTAAATATATAAACATACATGAAATAAAAGAACAGACCCTCTGCTTTCAAACAAAAAAATCAGTTTCATCCTACCTTCATGTGTTCTGTTTCTATCACCTCTCAAATATGTGTAGGTTTCATCAAAAACACCAAATTTTGAGCAAAAAGCTGAGATAATTCCATTTTTGTGAAGGACTTTTGATAGAGATCAGATGCAGAGCGATATTTAAAACATACACTGACATACAGCTGTTTGCCCTAGGGCAATACTTCCGGTTTTTATAAATTGCGGACCTGGTGGATAATAGCGGTATTGCAGATTGACGAGATAACTCATCAATGGCGGGGAAAGAGTTAAGAGTTGGTTGCAAAGTGTCAAAAAGCAGTTGGATGTATTACAGAATATTTATGGAGTTCGCCAGGGTTCGTACAAGTTTCTGAAAGTTTTTTTCAAACAAGGGTCCAGCTGACACTTCAGTGGTAAACCATACGTATCACATCTTTTTATGGTCACCTTTTATGGCCTCCCCCATTGGCCCTATTTCAAGTTTGCTACATTAACCTCAGTTAAAACAGGAAACAGTATATGTGTAACATATCACTCAGATGCCACCCAGCAATAAAACAACAAGAAGAAAAACTTCCCTATGGAGGGTGGAGGATGATGAGCCGCACGCAATCCACAACCAGCACATGCACACAACAGTGTGTGTGGCGGAGCGTGTGTTGGGAAACACTACTGTTTGGCTTGCATGAGATTTTGGTCCACTCATCTTTGCAGAATTGTTGTAATTCAGCCACATTAGAGGGGTTTTCAAGCATAAACCGCCTTTTTAACTCTTTCACCACCAGCATTTTTTAAAAAAGTTGCCAGCCAGCGCCAGCGTTTTTCATGATTTTCACCAAAGTTTAATGCCTTCCAGAAAATGTTCTTCTTCAGATATATAAACATACAATATACCAAATGAAAGAACAGACCCTCTGCTTTCAAAAAAAAAAAAACCGTTTCATCCTACCTTGAGTAGTTCTTTTGTAATCAGCCTTTGAATATGGGTAGGTTTCTGCAAAAACACCACATTTTGAGCAAAAAGCAGAGATAATTCCATGTTTGTGACGGAATTTTCATAGATATCGATTTTTTATCACACATTGCTACACAGTAAGGGACCACAATCTACTCCATATTTAAAATAATAATATTTGTTTAAAATTGTAAATATATTTATTACATTTAAAATGTAATTATATGCCTCCAATTTTATGCACAGATATGTAAGAGAATAATGACAGTATTTTTCACAATGTACTGTTTTTAAAATTAAGTCAGAAAGATGTTGGTTTTTCCGGTTGTTGATGAGTAACAGCTGTGAGTGATTACAACGCGCTTATAGCCACGTGACAGAAAAATAAGTGAACATCGTCCCTATGTGAAGTGAGCTAGGGTTCTTACCAGTGCCCGAACCTGTGTACACGATATACTGATTCACGACCTCGGGAGCTAGGGAACGAATTGAGACACATGGTAGGCCACTTCAAAGTCTTCATTTTGTTTTCCTTCAGCCATTCAGATGTGGATTTGCTGGTGTGTTTTGAATTATTGTCCTGCTGCAGAAACCAATCTCGCTTTAGCTTAAAGTCACAAACTTTGCATGTTGGGAAACACTTCTGTTTCTGCTTTACTGCTCTATTTAACTGCAACATCTGTGACTTATGTGTATAACAAGTCCCTTGCAAATGCAAAAGAGCCATACAAAAAATTGAAACAAGGTATACTCACTCAAAAAGTGTTGGCCCCCTTCCTGATTCTATATTTCCATGTTTGTCACACTTTAACGTTTCAGATCAAAGATAATAACAGTAAACACATCATGCAGTTTTTAAATTAAGGTTTTTATTATGAAGGGAAAACAAAATCCAAACCCACATGGCCTTGTTTGAAAAAAATGCTTTCCCCCTAAACCTAATAACTGGTTGGGCCATCCTTAGCAGCAACAACTGCAATCAATCGTTTACAATAACTTGCAATGAGTCTATTAGTGCAATGAGGTCAGGACTTTGACTAGGCCACTCCAAAGATTTAAGCCCGATTTATAGTCATGCATAGGTTCTACGCCGTAACTACGGCGTAAGCTATCCGTAGCCTGTGCGTAGCTCTGTGTAGCCTGAAGTGCACCTCGCAAAAATTTTAACAGCGCGTCAGATCTACGCGGACCGCAATCGCTGTGATTGGTCCACCAGAAATCCCTTCCATCAGGTAAAAAAAACTGTGTCATAGGTATTTTCGTTTGTGACGGTGAAAACAAAGATGAGCCAAGTTTAGGAGTGATTTAACTCAAACTGCATCAAAAGTCGTTGTTTATTTACTTCCATCATTGCTGGTCTTCTCAAATTATACACAACAAGTTGCTGTTTCTTTTTCGTTTGTGGGTTAACTTGCTAAGCTTCTTCTTCTTTGACGTTTGCGCTGCTACTGTGGTTACACCCGTGGTTATTGCCTACCAGCGGTCTGCGCGTGTGTTTGCACGTCGACGCAGACGACGACGCAAAAGTATAAATGAAAACCAACGCGGAACCTGAGGCAAGTGAGGCCTGCAATCTTTGCATGTTGTTGTGGGTTCTTTTGTGACCTCTTGGATGAGTCATTGCTGCACTCTTGGGGAAATTTTGATCGGCCAGCTGGCCATTCTGGGAAGGTTCCCCACTGTTCCATGTTTTCGGCATTTGTGGATAATAATTCTTACTGTGGTTTGCTGGAGCTTTAGAAATGACTTTATAACCGACTCGGTTACTATCTATCTATCTATCTATCTATCTATCTATCTATCTATCTATCTATCTATCTATCTATCTATCTATCTATCTATCATCTATCTATCTATCTATCATCTATCTATCTATCTATCTATCCAGAAACCCTTTTCACACTTTTAACAGAGAGCAGTGAAGAAACTCTGCTTGGCTCCAAAGCGGAAGTTGAATATGCGCTGCACCTACTGCCAGGCCCGGGTGGGTAATCGGGAGAACCGAGAGAATTCCCAGTGGGCAGCTTCAGTTTTGGGCCGGTCTGTTTTTTGTTTTTTTTTTTACATTTGTCACATTATTGTGCATGGGTTGTCCATGGAGTGAGTTCCCCATCCCCTTCCATTGAGTTGGTTCGGTCCATAGCGCATCTTTTGGGAGAATGGGTGGGAGGAAAAGGCCTGGTTGAAGAAAAAAAAGAAATTGAAGGAGGATGCTGCCAAATGTGCCAAGCTTACCGGTTTATTTTCAAGAGGACAAACACAAGTGGCGACAGGTAAAGAGAGATAGGAATAGTAATGATTAGCAACTTAATTATTTTGGCTACCTATTCACAAGCAAAATATAAAATTTAATGAAAATATTAGCCTTTGTGTATCACCCAATTCATGGCGATTCATAGACTTTGCAAATATTATGCAGTTTAACATTGATAACAAAACTCAAGCTTGATCTGTGTATGCAGTAAAATTGCTTTTTATTATTATTTTATTTTAATTACTATTTTTTTTAGTGAATAAGTATTATTATTTAAGAAATATTAAACTTTTTCATTATTTGTTGAACCATAATAAAATCTACACAAAAGTAAGTGCTGAACTGTTGTTCCATTTATCCAATTTGGATAAGTGGAAAAGTGCTAATTTGGAATTTCACCATGGAAAAAGTGGGCCGGTCTTGGGCCTGAAACTCCCGTGCTGGAAAGTGGCCCCACTCGGGGCCTGCATGCCTACAGTAGGTGTAACAATCAGATGCAAATGCTGCTCTTTAGTTACATTCGGAGCAGATTGGTATCTTTGGAGGGATTCCCAGTTTAGAAGATGATAATCTGCTGTGAATTTGTGAAAAGTTTTGATGTGTTTTCGTTAAATTTCTAGACAAAGAGTGTTTTGGAGGCATGAAACTAAATTTCTTCATCATATGCTTTTGTTTTTCTTTTGGGTGTGTAAGTCACTAAATTTCTTATGTGATCATTTGCATACATTGCTGACTAACAAATGTAAAGTTTGCCTATAAAAAGTGTTGACTGACTCGCCCTTCACAGAAGAGATGAAGGACACAGGACATTAGAACACTTTGGAAAGAAAGAGTTTGACATGCCTAAATAAAACTACGAGCTTTCACATAGAAAATAAGAGATTTATTCAGCTGCAGACAAAAATTGCATTTTGCAGTTGTTTAAAAGTGAATATAAATTTTCTTTGAAGTATTGAAAATCAGAAAACTTTATTTTTGGTCAATTTTTTTGCAGGTAAAAATTATACTTTATCTTAAATTTTGGAGAAATATAGTCAGTAGTTCAGGGAATGACATAAAAAGATATGGTAACACTTTATATTACGACCCGCAATGTGCCACGTAATTAAACCGAATTTACAGCGTTCCTATTTGAAACAATAGAGTACCTCGACAGTACATACTTGTAGGTATAAGGGAACAATATGTTAAGTTTGGGGTAATAAGGGGGTAAAAATATGGAAATTTATACATTATTTAATCTCTAAGTATTTTATAACTACAGGGTACCTATTGTAATATTACGTGGTATGTATGACTTAGGCAATTAAGTCTATTGGGAAAGTATGTATAGATTTTTATTATTTTTTTTGTGTGAATTTTTCATATTCGCTAACTGATGAAAGTACATTGTATTCAGTCGATATCTACAAGCCACGTCGGCAAATAAATATAACAGCACATGAGTTTTATTTTAGTAGCCTATATTACTAATATGCTTTTAGTAAAAGACCAGCTGATTTAATGTGGTTATCTGTGTTTTAAGGCAAATACAATAAAAATAGCAACTTATTCCCTATTTACCAGGTAACTGTAACATTTGTAATATTTAAAAGTGTTGCTTTGCAATCGGATATGCTTGACTCTGAAACTCTTGAAGTGACACAATAATGACAACAAAGCAGCATGTTATTTGTTAATGGTGTTATCATTTGTAGAATAAAACTTTGCAACATGCGTAAATATAAGCATTTTAGCCAAATATAATTTATGCAATGTCAAACCAGAATGAAACAACTGCTGATGGGTATCCAGCTCGCGCTGAAGCAAAGACGACAACATGCGTACTGCGCAGGTGTAGAGCGCTGGAACGCGATCCTGAGGTGAAATTTCTTCAAGAGGGTTTAAATATTAACTACACTGTGGAGTACGGCTGCGAGTGATGTGAGCAGGATCTGCACGCTTAATAAGGTAACTGGTTTTGTTAATACATGACTAGCACATTTCAAACAATGTTTTTTCGCGAAAGTTGCCAGCTAACAGTAGCAGCAAGTTAGCTAGCACATAAGTTAGCCTAAAGTTAATAACTGGCTCAGAAAACTCAGTTTCTGTCAAGGCACAGTGAGGAAACATTTACTGAAGGCTTTCATTTATGTTTTTTTATATGTAACATAGAACAGCTACATTTGTGAGACTACATCAACTCAACATCCGAGTCATTGGTGGACAAGAAGACCAACAGAGAAAGCCAAGCCGCAAAAACAACGAAAAATTGTTCTGACTTTTTATTTGAAATAAAGGTTAATGTTGACTTAAATATAGTGTTGTAAAGATATTTTGAAATAAGTTCACAATATTGTGTATGTTTATTTACCCTGTTAGTAAATTTATAACAATAGGTGACCAAATCACCGCTTTAGTTTACAGTCCGCAAATATAAGAGTTACTGGTAATATACATACTGTATACAAATCAAAGAGGTTGCTATTATTTTTTATTGTACATGCCTTAAAACACATATACTTAAATTAAATCAGCTACACTTTTGCTATTATAATATGGTCTATACAGAAATAAACATCGTAGACATCGACTAAAATACACTTTCATCAGGGAAGTAGTGAATATGAAAATAAAATCTAAATAAAATAATTTAAAAAATCAATAGACCATATTACCCACAAATGTAAGTCATATACCACACAATATTACAATAGGTACCCTGTAGTTGTAAATAATTTCAAGTTTTCCATATTCTTACCCCCTTATTACCCCAAACTTAACACATTGTTCCCTTATTCAAGTACGTAATGTATAGGTACTCTGTTATTACAAATAGGTACACTGTAAATTCTGTTAAATAACGCAGTACATTGTACATTGTGGGTCGTAATATAAAGCGATACCAAAGATAATTTTACCTAAACAAATAGTAAATTCAGAAAAAAACTGAAAATTATTTTGGAGCAGTCTCTTAATTTTTGTAAAAGCATCTAAAAACCGATCAGTGCTGTATTCTTTTTTTTCATGTAAATACACTTTGCTCACTGTCTTTTTTTAAAGTGATCATTTGCATACATTACTAACAAATGTAAAGTTGGTGTAAACATATAAAGTGTGTTTTAGGAGAGTGTTGACAGACTCGCCCTTCACAGAAGAGATGAAGATTGTCGTGTTTGCTCTTCTCCTCTCAGCTCATTGTGAGTTGACAACAGCTCTGAAAAGACAACACATTTATTTTAGCAATTCCACGATATGGACAAAAGCTCAAAGTCACTGCAGAGGCTCCTATGTAGACCTGTCCAGTCTTGACAGCTGGGATGAAATTACAGCCTTAAACAACGCAAATGGGCTAAGTGGTTCATACGGATACAGCTGGGTTGGTCTGAAACTGAACCCTACAAACAACTGGGAGTGGAGTGATGGAAGCCAGAGAAGTTTTTTCATCTGGAGTCAATACCAACCAAGTTTATCAAGCACTGACCTCTGCGCTCTAGTTGTAGATGGCGGTTTGTATAACTACCCCTGCTATTATTCATATCCTTACTTCTGCTACAAGTGGGACACTGAACTGATTGTGGTTAAAGAGAATAAGAGCTGGGAGGACGCGTTACAATACTGCAGGACTCATCACACTGATCTGGCCAGTATGCCAACATATTTACATCTCATCCAAGCCAACCAAACCATTAGTAATACATTAACTGTGTGGACAGGTCTACGGTTCCTGGCAGGCTCGTGGTTCTGGTTAAGTGATGAGGATCTGGGATCCGTTAGTGGCCAGCTGCCAGTCTGTCCTGCCAATTACACTTACTGTGGATCTCTAAACATGACAACCCAGAGCTTTGAGAACAGAAACTGTATGGAGGAACTTAACTTTGTGTGCTATTAGAGAGGAGCGTGAGTATCAAAGCATTATGTTCATGAAGTTATGCTTTTATACTCTGTGTGGATATTTAATGTTTGCTGAATATATGATTATATAATGTTATTCAATACTGATATTCTTGTACAGTAACTTAAAAAACAATATGTTGGTCTTCTACTAACATGTGGTGTTTTGTGTTTTTTCATAGGCTTTAAGAGACCACTTGGGAAAGCATGACAAATGAAATATGTTATGTCTATATAGCTATTTATTCAAGATCATATTATGGTAAATTAGCAAAACATAGTGTGAGCAATTTATATAAACGTGGTGATTATGTGTAATATATGACATGAATATGAACTTTGTGTACATTGATAATCACTATAAAATTATGCAATTACTCTGTTTAATTTTGTTTATAGTGTAATTTGTCTTTTATTTTACCCAAGGTTAGTTTGTGTCTGTGTATGTAATCCAAGTAGTGATGATGCATAAAAATGTATTGCCGTTATTGAATGCTTCTGAAAGTAGAAAACTATGTATTAGATAAAACATTAACAACCGGTACAAAAACAAAAGGTACGCAAACTACATAAGCAACGAATCCATAGAAAACCCATTTGACCCTTTCAGACCCTTTGTCTCCTGCAGCTCTCTTCATTGTGGAAAAGCAGCACCGATGTTAATTTGGGTTTTGCTCTTTAGCTAATACAGATCTTTTCTTGTTGTTGCTGTTAGGGCTGTCACAATAATTAAATAATCGTCTCATCACAATTGTTTGACCTCATTGCGATGATTTCGGATCACCACAATGATTGCACATGTCTCCAAAACACAAGGGGGAGCTGCAGCTCCTCTATAAACGAGACCGTATCAGATGGCGCTCCTTAACTGACAGTGTAATGCGATACATTGCAAAGCTATTCAATACATTGGAAAAAACTGCATTTAAAGTAATGCTGCAAAACTTTGATAAGCAGTAGGTAAAACATACATTTCCAAAACAGCAATTTGAAGGATGCTATTCTTAAGGATCTGTAAGGAATCTTTTTTTTTTGCAGGCACTACAGACATGTGGTCCAGTACTAATATGACCTTAGTAGAATTAGCTACTTTTTTTAAGGTCTGTTCAGTTATAGTCGGTTTATTTTGATTAAATTTTTATTTTCAGTTATTTTTGAGACACTTTATTATGTTTATTTCTTAAAGAATTGTCAGTTTTTAAAAGATATATTCATTAAATAATTACTTTTCAAATATGTGTTATGTGTATTAATATTTACTGCTTGGTAAACCTTGCAAAAGATTTAATTTAAATAATCACAACAATGTGTGAAAATTATTTCATGAACAAACCAAAAATGTATGAGAGTTACACGTCAAAGCAATAAAACAGACAATTAATCGTCATAATTGTCAAAGTCCTAAAAAAGGCAATTAATTGTCATATGCCACAATTTATTAGACAATTAATCGTCAGCCAAATTTCATAACCGTGACAGCCCTAGTTGCGGTTTCAAAAAATGTCTTTCATTTTGTGTGTATCACTTGTTGGTTCAGCAGGAAAGTTTGGTTGTCTGCCATTCTCCCTCTGTTTACATAGCGGATGTTAACGCACTAATGATGTATGATGTCTACGTAAACAGGGTGCGCAGTAGTGATATGCAAAAACCCGTTGACTGACCCGTTGGCTGCGTCCAAATGCCCACACTTGTGGTCTTGGCCACTTGAAAGCGCATGCACGCGACAGTAAGTAAGTGCGCAAGACAAAGTGCAGTCCCTGCAGTGCCCCTTCAAAACAGTATTGAAGGCTAAGCGTATCCCATCATGCATCATATTCTGGATGCAAATCCTGAAACTTTTGCCCAAACCTCCCCAAGATATCGCAAAACTTTTATTTGTAAGTTAATAAATGGATGTTACATATTATGTTGGTAGTAAAACTAAAAGTGTTGCACATTTCATTAGTGCCAGCATGTATTTTATAAAATATCTGCAACTGGTTTTATCACATAATTAGAAACAACATTAATCGTGTTGGTTATTTAGGGACTACAACAAATTTTAATAAAGTGGCATGCACAAAATTAAGAGGTTTTAAGTTCAGCAAATGTTCAGAGTGTTTATGTGTTCATTTTTATTTAAATAAAAAACCTTAAAAATATATTTTTTAAGTAGCCTAACTAATAATCAAATACAATTTGGTGCAAATTGCGGCCACAACCCAGATTCACATTTTTACCCTTGCTAAGTTAAGTATCTGATAACCGCTGAATAATTCTACATGCACACTTGGGATCCTCACACCACTAGAACACTTGGGCAAAATACAGGAAATACGTCATGTAATTAGTCAAGTGCGAAGACCGCAAGTATGGTTATTTGGAGGCAGCCAAAGGAGAAGCAAAAATTGCATTCGGAGTATAGTTTGTTGTTTTATGTGTACGAACAAATGTGCATGGCCAAATACACAGCTATGCAAAACATAGTTTATTTGACTCATATATTTACACAGATCAGGGCCGGGTTTCCCAAAAGCATCGTAAGGCTAAGTAGATCGATTAGAGTCTGAAAAATTTGCCCTCAATTTTGCAATATTTCTTAGATGGTAAAAAATATTTCTGAGCATAGGTCAAGAATGGTAATCCAAAGACATTGATTGGTGGAAACAGATGCTGAGATTTCTGAGGCGCGACTGGACAGATGAGCTCAGGGAACCAAGGTGTTGGAGGATTAATGGGATTTTGTTATCTGTGGCAACAATTAGGGTTTCAGTCTTTACAATTTAATTGTAGACAGTTATTAGCCACGATTTTACACAAGAAATACTATCCAACAAATATATTCGTTTGTGGAAGACAGAATCATTAAACAAGCAATACAACTGTAAGTCATCAGCATAAAAATTATATGACACATTCTTTAAATGGCTCAATTTTTTCCCAGAGGGCTAATATACATTAAAAAGTGGACCTAAGACAGAGCCCTGGGGAACACCACACACAAGGAAGTGGCTTCAGACAGTATACCATTTACATGTACAGTTGTTTCACTCAAGTAAGAGAAAAACTAATTTTAAACAGACCCAACAATACCAAACTCTTGTTTTAATCTGTTCACAGCATTTTGTGGCCCACTGTATCAAAAGCTGATGATAAATCCAATAAAACCAATACAGAGTACCTTTCCAGAGTCAGCAGCCATCATAATTCATTAAACACGTTGAGTTGGGCTGTGTCAGTAGAATTGTCTTTCTAACACCAGACTGATACTTATTCCAGAGTTCATTTTTACTTAAAAAAAAAAACTGTTAGCTGCTCAGCTACAACCTTTTTGAGAGAAAGGGCAGTTTTTATATTGGTCTACAGTTACTAGGCTCCGCTGGTTCCAAATTGGGCTTTTTAAAATGGGGCTTATCGCTGCCTGTTTTTAAAAATTTGGGACAGTCCCAGTGGAAAGTGAAAAGTTAATAGGCTTGTTCGACTTCATGTGGCGCTGCAAGAACCGACAGCCGGGGGACGTCGAAGTACCGCGAGAACGATTCGAGAAATCATACGAAGTGTAATTTCGTCTGGCTCTCACGGCACTTTGACGTCATCCGCCTGTCAGTTCTAGCCGCGCCGCATGAAGTCGAACAAGCGACAACAAAAGGTGTAACAAGATCAATCACTTTAAAAAACAAAGAAGTTGGTAATATATCCAATGTGCTTGAGGATGGCTTCATTTTTTTAAGTAGGAGGTAAAGCAGGGGTGCCCATTCCCGGTCCTGGAGGGCCGGTGTCTTGTTAATTTACCTCCAACTTGCAAAACGCACCAAAATTGTGAAATGCCCCTTTTTGTTCTGCAGAAATCTAGGCCATATCTCAATATGCGTTCTTGTCTGTGTTCTTGTGAAGTTGTAAAACGTCAGCAGTCGGTGCCCAAATACTGTTCCAAATCCAAGTTTGCATCAAGCCAAGTTCACATAACATCCCCCGTATTTTATCGAGAAAGCAATATTTAATAATCAATATTTAATTAACTTCAATATTTAATAAACAATTGCAAAGCAGTTGTCTCTTTGTTTCTGCAGTTATAAAGACAAAGTTGGCAATTTTGGCGATACTTTCGCTATTTTCATAATTTCTTTGCTTTTATTTCATTTATCAATTACTCAGGGTTATCTAATTAAAATATGTGTGCCTTGTATTTTATTCCCCTGCGCATTTAGGCATTTTGCACACATGTTTTGCATCTTACTTGATTCTGACTTAATTTTGTTTATTTATATATATGTATATTTTTTATTTATTACAATGATAAATGTTGATCTATTTTCAACATGTGAAATTTGGATTGCTTTTCGTTGTATCAATGTTGCGCTGTTGCATGCTGTCACATGCAATTTAGCGTGTCATATTTTAGATCATATTTATGCAACAAGGTTGTGTGCTTTGTAAAAGAAAATTAAGGTTTGCATTAGTAAAAGGGCGCATAGTTGGGGCCACATACATTTGAATTGACTAGAGACCCAACATCAGTAAAGTCTGCTCCTGAAACTGTATAGGAACCATTTATTGTAAAGTTTCTTGTTGTCCACTAGATGTCACAGTGTTTCCACATAAATAAGAGCCCAAGTGTATTAAGACACAGGCATATTAATAATGAGGTAAGAACAGGGGCGTCAGTTTGTCTTGAAAAGTGTTGGGGACAAAAGATGAGATGAAAAAACATTACAGCAGGACGGGAAAAATATTGAATAATGGCACATCAAAATTGGCCATAGCGTAGGCCAGTCAACAACACGAAAATACTCAGCATAAAAACCTTGGTAGCACTTTATTTTACAGTACGTGTACTTACCTTGTACATATATGGTAAATAAGTTGTACTTACCGACAAATGTGTGGTGCTTACTTTTAGGTATCTACATGGTAAATAACTGGTATCATTACTGTACTTCCCAGTAGTACATACTTGGTAGTTATTATGTAACTCTAGATAAGTACTGGGTAATAACAGATACATACTTATAGTGTATACTGTAACTAATAAGTATTTAGTATTTACAGGCAAGTTAGGGTAAATGACAGGTATTTATAGTGTACATATATGATAACTAATATCAAACACTACTGTACTTACAAATTGTATATACACAATAAGTGTGTACTAGTGAATGTACCCAGTGGATAATGCATAAGATAGTCAATGGTTGGGTTTGCCTCACAGTGACATGTATATGATGCTATATCTTATGTGGTAGTTCCTTTGTAATAACTGTGTAAAAAGCAACACTTTATTTTACAGTCCTGTTTCCATGCAGTTATCATGGATGTATTAGTGAATGTACCCAGTAGTTAATGCATACGGTTATTTAATGCTTGGTTTAAAGGAGATACTGAGTACCAAAATGGCACATCAGTAATGTTTGTTCTTAGTTATCATTAGTCTTAGTTATCTTAGTTATCAACTTACACTTGCCTGCAGGTACCACACACTTATCGTGTATATACAATTTGTAAGTACAGTAGTGTTTCTCATTAGTTACAGTATACATACAACTTATGTGCCAGTCATTAACTTACACTGGCCTACAGGTACGTGTATATACACTTATCGTGGATATACAGCTATCGTGTATATACAATTTGTAAGTACAGTAGTGTTTCTCGTTAGTTACAGTATACCTACACTATAAGTATGTATCTGTTATTACCCAGTACTTATCTAGAGTTCACCCAAAAATGAAAATTCTGTCATCATTTCCTCACTCTCATGTTGTTACAAACTCTCATACATTTCTTTGTTCTGATGAATACAAAGGAATATATTTTGAGAAATGTTTGTAACCAATGTTTGTAAAATGTTTGTGGACCCCATTCACTTCCATAATGGGATAAAAGAATACTATGGAAGTAAATGGGATCCACAAACAGTTTTGTTACAAACATTTCTCAAGATATCTCCCTTTGTGTTCCTCAAAACAAAGAAATGTATACAGTTTTGTGACATAATGAGAGTTAGTAAATGATGTCAGAATTTTCATTTTTGGGTGAACTATCCCTTTAAGTCAATGATTACAAATGAAATATACATATGTAAAAGAAAACACACCATAAGCATGCAACATATGTGACCCCAGAGTCCCCAGTGTAAATGACACCTATGATTGCTCGGAATGCAAATCGGAATGTAGTCAGGGCTTTGAGAAAATCCCTTTCATACATTCGTCCTACGTACGTGTCCTTCTCCCCTGAGCAAACAAATTCATGCAAATACGACCGAAAACAACCCGAAGACAAATCCGGATATTTGAAAATAAAAGTCAGACTTGTCAGTTTGAAGGGTTTCTTATTTCTTTACATCTAAAATATACTTATATGTATATGGAGTATGTTTAAGGCTGTAGCTCTAGACTAAAACACATATTTTAACTGCCTCAACTGAAAATAGCTTGCATGTACAGATCTTTGGGGGGGGGGGGGTCAACAGTATTTCATCATTCTGACTTATTAACACAGTTTAAGAGTTGGTTGTGTCAAAAAAGCAGTTGGATGTATTACGAAGTGTTTCTGTGCCAAATGCAGTTTGCCAGGATTCATATAAATTTCTGAAATTTTTTATTTTTAATTTTTTATAAGGGTCCAGCTGACACTACAGGGGTAAGCCATACGTATCACTTATTTTTATGGCCACTTTCACCGAAAAACCTCACCCATAGTCAATCAGCGGGAGAGCGAGAACCGAGGACTCCAAGTTACAGGCATCACTTCAGCCTGATATCGTTTTTTTTATCCAGGGTAGCAGCGGAGTCTTGCGTGTGTGTTTGTTTACCGCAGGATTTCATTTAAAAGTCTCAACCAGGTCATGAGTTGCATGCGGTAAGTAAGACTTATGTGTTATGTTAGAAATAGGCGCGTAAGTGCATATTATATAAACGACACAAACATTTAGTGAATCATAAGTTATCCAGTCAGTGTGGTATAAAGTGTTGCATGACTTGTGACTCACTCCTCCCACATTTCTTAACTCCTCCTTCCGGATTTTTTCTTATGCTATTGGAAAGAATCTGTAAAGCTAATCTGTCTTTAATAAATCTCTTTTCTGTCTTTAATTTATAAAAATAATAAAGACTCTTCGGAGATATGAAGGATGTAATACTAATCCAGATTAATAATAGATATGCAGAAACAGTGTGTTATGGATGCTTTAAATTATGCCAGTGTCATTGATTTGTAAGATACAAACCAATAACGTATTTTTATTTTTAACGTAAGGCATGTAAAAAATACTTTAATGTTTTTTTTAACTAATGCCTAGGCCTTGTCTGTGAAATCGAGCTTATGTGTAATTGTTAAATTGATATTATTGGTTGACATTTTAAAAATTTATTAAGCACTTGCTGCTGCCACGATAGTAAACCTTTTATATATTTTATTTTCCTAAATCAGTTCTGTAGAAGAGCGATAATGAAAGTTTGTTTCAATAAATACTTTTTATCATTTCAGGTATAAAGGTGTCAATGTATAAAATGCACACAAAGAAATACTCTTCACTGGTGTGGAATAAACGTGAACTTGGCCATGCAGTGCTTTTCAGTGCTCTAAAGATGTGCAGAATGCTTACCTCTCAACCCTGTCAATGCCGTATTTTAATCTTTTTTTTTATAAAAAATCCCATTGGCCGTATTTGATGTTTGCTACATTCACCTCCGTTAGAACAGGAAACAATATATATGTTACATATCACTCAAATGCCACCCAGCAATAAAACAACAAGAAGAAGAAAACTTCCCTATGGAGGGTGGAGGAAGACTACAAAACTACGCAAAACTACAACCAGCACATGCACTCAGCATGCACCTTCGCCCACTCCCCGTGTAGACATTCTCTCACATTATGGCGGAGCGTCTACTTTTATTACTGCATGTTGGGAAACACTGCTGTTTGTGCTTTACTGCTTAACTTGGGAATTTTGGTCCACTCATCTTTGCAGAATTGTTGTAATTCAGCCACATTGGAGGGTTTTCAAGGATTCAGGTCAGGACTTTGACTAGGCCACTTCAAAGTCTTCATTTTGTTTTTCTTCAAGCATTCAGATGTGGACTTGCTGGTGTGTTTTGGATTATTGTCCTGCTGCAGAACCCAAGGTCGCTTTAGCTTGAGGTCACAAACAGATGGCCAGACATTGTCTTTCAGGATTTTTTGGTAGACAGCATTCATGGTACCATTTAACACAGTGCAGAGTGTGGCAAAGCGTGCATTTTTACAACTTTGCGTGTTGGGAAACACTGCTGTTTCTGCATTACTGCTCTACTTAACTGCAACGTATGTGACTTATGTTTATAACAAGTCCCTTGCAAATGCAAGAGAGCCATACAAAAAAAAAATGAAACAAGGAATACTCATTAATTCCCTGGCACAGTAGTGAAAATGGGGTGGGAGAGTTAGGGTTAAGGGCGATTTATAGTCGTGCATAGGTTCTACGCCGTAGCTACGGCGTAAGCTATCCATAGCCTGTGCGTAGCTCTGCGTAGCCTGATGCGCACCTCGCAAAATTTTTAACAGCGCGTCAGTTCTACGCGGACCGCAAGCGCTGTGATTGGTCCACCAGAACCCCTCCTGACAGGTAAAAAAACTGCGTCATAGGAATTTCCGTTTGCGATGGTGAAAACAAAGAATGGCCAAGTTGAGGAGTGATTTAATTCAAACTGCAACAAAAGTCGCTGTTTATTTACATCCATCATTGCTGGTCTTCTCAAATTATACACAACAAGTTGCTGTTTCTTCTTCGTTTGTGGCTTAACTTGCAAAGTTTCTTCTTCTTTGGCGTTCGTGCTGCTACTGTGGTTACACGCGTGGTTACTACCTACCAGCGGCCTGTGCGCGTGTTTGCACGTCGACACGGACGACGACGCAAAAGTATAAATGAAAACCGACGCGGAACCTACGCCGTCGCTGCTACGCCGTAGGACCTACGCACGACTATAACGAGCCCTTTAGGGTTCGGGAAGTATAAAATTCAGTAGGTAATTCATGTATGTAAAAATTTATGAAAATCATACATAAATCAGGTGCAAATGTATTAAATATACTGTAGCCTAAGCACAAATAAATACAAATATGATATAATAAATGGCCAACAATTATACTATTAAGATATTAATTGTTGTGTGAATATTGCTTGATTATGTGAATCTACAGTGGTGTGAAAAAGTGTTGGCTGTCTTCCTGATGAGAGGTAGGTTAAACCTAAGACAGCTGGGTAAGTCAAGCCTGTTTCAGAAGGAGAGGTAACTTATACTCAGAGTCTGTTTCCGGAGTAACTTACTCTGTGAACCTAACCTGGTCGGGAGCAGGTTTTATCCTGTAAACTCAGAGTTTATTGTGGTCTCCACCCCTTTTTAAAAGGGGCAGCGGTGTTTAATCGTGTTAGTTGCTTTAGTACATCCATTCAATGCGTACATTTTTATTACATACACTGCAAAATATTTTTTAAGCTGTCTTTAAGTTATAATTAAATTGCCAGTGCAAACGATTTACTTTGTGTTTTATATATTACACTAAACTTTCAACTACAAAGTTAAAACAGTAAATTGAAATGACTTGTAAAGCTAATAGGATATAATTAGGTGCATAGACCGTCTAAGTGACTATCATGTAATTTTATAGAGGATCCTGTAGATGATAATGTTGCATTCATTTGTAGAAAGTTACATTTATGTCCGAGAGGATTTTAAGACCCCGAGTGATTTTTTTGTCATATCCACTTGCATTTATGTGGGCGAAATTATTATTTTTTGCGGTCATTTTAGAAATGTAAATATCCTTATATGACTTACTAAGCTCTTACAGCTGAACAGTTGCCTTTACATTTCTTATGTATCCACTCATCATTATCGCTGGTCTAGTGGGTAGTGCTGTGCACAGTGGTTTGACCAGACATACTTTGAGAGACCTAAGTTCGAATCCCACTTTGTCGTAATTGTAATATCGGAGCTCCATTGAGCAGTATGATTTTAACCCCCAAAAATCTAAAAAGCTATGTCTGGAAGTACTTTGGATTTTGGTCGGTAGGAGGTAAAATTGTTGGGCCGCGAGATAAAGTTGTTAGCATACCATTCGACCACTAGCAACATGATGTCACATCTCGAAAATGTGCACCCAAATGAGCATGGCATCCTGTACACACTGCATATTAATTCGTTTGTCACTTAAACTTTTAATGCTTAATCCTGTTCTGTACACACACACACACTTCAGTAAACTGCAGTGACAACCGCATTTACAGAAACTTTGCATAGGTCAACTCAGAGTTTAAGTTTTAACTCAGAGTTGGTTGAACCTTCTTATTGAAACGGGCCCCTGATCTCCTGGATTGTTTGATTTTGCCTCAAGAGAAATTACACGTTTTGAAACAAACAATCAACGAAAAATCTACGAATCAGATACACTCTCGTAGTCACAGAGCAAAGAGTGCAATTATTGTATTGCAGCTTTATCACCATAATTTTGTGTTTTTGACTCAGTTTTATCAAGGGGTATCTATCTACACTTGTGCTTTGAAAGCAGTTCTGCTTACCGCAGGCACTACACTCACTTCTCCCTGGTCTCTCTCTCCCTCTCCTCACTGACACTTTGCGTGCTGGTGCTGCCAATGCCACCACCACCATCATCATCACCAGCGACGCAAGTTGAAGGTCCTGCGGCCGCAGAAATCATTTGTGATATTTTAACACATTTTGCAGCATCTGCCTGAACTGAAGAGCTTGTTTCTTTTTGTCGAGCAGTTTATCTGCGCCTCCCTTGAGTGTTTTCTCCATCTCTCTCTCTCTCTATTTTGACACGTGAGGTGACCAACAATGCACGCTCGCTTGCACAGAGACTAAAGCGGTGATTGGGCCAGCTTAATGTCATTAAAAATAATAATAACCAATGGGCTGCTACTTAAATGTGAGTGAGCCAGTCTATCTAGGAAAAAAAGGACGATGGCCTGGCTGCTCAGACAAAGATAGTTTGAGATGTATCGGACCAAAAAGTACGTCGGCCCACCGGGAAACTGCCCGGTGTGCCAGATGGCCAGTCCGCACCTGGCAGTAATCAGGCCTGGGTGTGGCTAGAGAAACTGAACTCAGATGTGATAAACCACAATTCTATCTATCTATCTATCTATCTATCTATCTATCTATCTATCTATCTATCTATCTATCTATCTATCTATCTATCTATCTATCTATCTATCTATCTATCTATCTATCTATCTATCTATCCTTGTCACACTTTTAACAGAGAGCAGTGAAGAAGCTCTGCTTAGCTCAAAAGCGAAAGTTGAATATGCGCTGCACCTCCTGCCAGGCCCGGGGTGGGTAATCGGGAGAACCGGGAGAATTCCCGGTGGGCAGCTTCAGTTTTGGGCCGGTCAAGGTTTTTGTTTTTTACATTTGTCACATTATTGTGCTTTGATTGTACCATGGAGTGAGTTCCCCATCCATAGCGCGTCTTTTGGGAGGATGGGTGAGAGGAAGAGGCCAGGAGGGGCTGTAAAAGCCAGGTTGAAGAAAATTGGAGGAGGATGCTGCCAAGTGTGCCAAGCTTACCGGTTTATTTTCAAGAGGACCAACACAAGTGGTGACAGGTAAAGAGAGATAGGACTAGTAATGATTAGCAACTTAACACAAGCAAAATATAAAATTTAATCAACATATTAGCCTTTTGTGTATCACCCAATACATGGCGATTCATAGACTTTGCAAATATTATGGAGTTAAATATTGATAACAAGCTCAAGCTTAATCTATGTATGCAGGAGAATTACTTTTTATTATTATTTTATTTTAATTACTATTTTTTTGTAGTAAATAAGTATATTATTATTATTAATTAATATTAAACCTTTACATTATTTGTTGAACCATGGTATTAATAAAAACTAAACAAAAGTAAGTGCTGAACTGTTGTTTCATTTATCCAATTTGGCAAAAGTGCTAATTTGGAATTCCACCATGGAAAAAGTGGGCCGGTCTTGGGCCTGAAACTCCCGGGGTGGAAAGTGGCCCCACTCCGGCCCTGACACCTGCCTACAGTAGGTGTAGCAATCAGATGCAAATGCTGCTCTTTTTAGTTACATTCGGAGCAGATTGGTATCTTTGGAGGGATTCCCAGTTCAGAAGATGATAATCTGCTGTGAATTTGTGAAAGGTTTTGATGTGTTTTCGTTAAGATTCTAGACAAAGAGTGTTTTGGAGGCATGAAACTAAATTTCTTCATATGTTTTTGTTTCTCTTTTGGGTGTGTAAGTCACTAAATTCCTTATGTTATCATTTGCATACATTGCTGACTAACAAATCTAAAGTTTGCCTATATAAATTGTTGACTGACGCGCCCTTCACAGAAGAGATGAAGGACACAGGACATTAGGACACTTTGAAAAGGAAGGATTTGACATGCCTAAATAAAGCGATGAGCTTTCACGTAGAAAATAAGAGATTTATTCAGCTGCAGACAAAAATTGCATTTTGCAGTTGTTTAAAAGTGAATATAACATTTCTTCTATTTTTTTTGCAAGTAAAAATTATATTTTATCTTAAATTTTGGAGAAATATTGTCAGTAGTTCAGGAAATGACAAAAAAATGAGGTAACGCTTTATATTACGACCCGCAATGTACCGCATAATTAAACCGAATTTACAGCGTACCTATTTGAAACAATAGAGTACCTCTACAGTACATACTTGTAGGTGTAAGGAAACAATATGTTATGTTTGGGGTAATAAGTGTCAGAATCCTGCCGGATCCTGTTGGTATTTAGATCTAGTTTAGCATGGCAGGGTTCTGACAGTACATATCGTCCCCTTGGAATTATAAGGTTCTATCTAACATTTTTGTCAAAATTGAGTTATTCACATATTCTTACTCTGTGACAACTTATTTACATTATGTGATGTTTTATTTTAAGTTTTGTACATTTTGGGACGTTTTATAAAAAAAACAAAAAGGTTCTATCTACAAAATTGAACTCTAAGTTGGCTCTATAAGGTTCTATCTGCGTGAGCTAATCAGCGTTTCGAATGCACAGAAGGGGACCAATCAGGATCAACTTTATGGGGTGGTTTCTCAGACAGGGATTAGCTTAAGCCAGAACTAGAATTTAGTTTCATTAGAAAATATTTAACAAACATGCCTTACTAAAAGTATTACTTTTGTGCATTTTGAGGCTAAATGAAGGGCACTGATGTATTTTAAGATATGTCAGTGCAAGTTGTTTTCAGTTTTGACAGCTCCGTGAAACTGTCCCTATATGTGGTGTGGCCGGCTTTGTCCTTGACGACAGGAAAAATCAGAGACACACAATATCTGTGAGGATTATGGCACGCAACGCAAAGTTTTTAAGAAACCTTAAGATCGACAGTCCGAATTTTAGGCAAGTTCACCCTACTGTAAAATCCAGCTTAAGCTGGTGAGATGGTTTTAGCTGGTCTCCCAGCTTGGTTTTTGCTGATATTGCTGGTATAGCAAGCTGGTCTAGCTGTGTTTTGGTCACTTTTTAAGCTGGTCTAGCTGTGTTTTGGTCACTTTTTAAGCTGGTCTAGCTGTGTTTTGGTCACTTTTTAAGTTGGTCTAGCTGTGTTTTGGTCATTTTTAAGCTGGTCTAGCTGTGTGTTGGTCACTTTTTAAGCTGGTCTTGCTGTGTTTTGGTCACCTTTTAAGCTGGTCTAGCTGTGTTTTGGTCACTTTTTAAGCTGGTCTAGCTGTGTTTTGGTCACTTTTTAAGCTGGTCTAGCTGTGTTTTGGTCACTTTTTAAGCTGGTCTAGCTGTGTTTTGGTCACTTTTTAAGCTGGTCTAGCTGTGTTTTGGTCATTTTTTAAGCTGGTCTAGCTGTGTTTTGGTCACTTTTTAAGCTGGTCTTGCTGTGTTTTGGTCACTTTTTAAGCTGGTCTAGCTGTGTTTTGGTCACTTTTTAAGCTGGTCTAGCTGTATTTTGGTCACTTTTTAAGCTGGTCTAGCTGTGTTTTGGTCACTTTTTAAGCTGGTCTAGCTGTGTTTTGGTTACTTTTTAAGTTGGTCTAGCTGGACCTACAGTATCTGGTCATGCTGGAAGACCAGATGACCCACGAGCTTGACCAGCTTTGCCAGGCTGGTTGGACCAGCTTACACCAGCTACTGCCACCTTAAACCAGCTAAAACCAGCTACCAGCTTATGCTGGTCTTTGCTGGATTTTTCAGTAGGGGCAGTCTTTTTTTAGGTCTTGCTGAGGAGATTGTTTTCATAGTTAGACACCACACTAGCCAGCAGTGCTAGCTTCTTAGTTCCTGATATTAAGAGGCAAGCACTAAAATAAAAAATACAGAAAAAACGAACTAACCTATCCTACCCCAAAAAAGTGTGTTTACAGTATGTTATGATTGTTATGTCAAAATGTAAACATGTGAAAGATTGTTAAAGCAGTTGCCTCAGTATTAAAATTATTTCAGAATGATTGTAGCCTGTAGCTGCTCAATCCTACTGAAAAATCCAGCAAAGACCAGCATAAGCTGGTAGCTGGTTTTAGCTGGTTTAAGGTCGCAGTAGCTTAGTCCAGCTAGACCAGCTTAAAAAGTGACCAAAACAAAGCTAGACCAGCTTACTACACCAGCATTACCTGCTAAAACCAAGCTGGGAGACCTGCTAAAACCAAGTTTTGAGACCAGCTCAAACCAGCTCACCAGCTTATGCTGGTCTTAGCTGGATTTTTCAGTAGGGAATGGTATAACATGCTAAAACAAAATTTTCTATTTTGTAATGAACCCGACATATAGAGGAGGATGGTAGAGAAACTGAGGCAGAAGAGGGAAGAAGCAATGTTGTAAAGGAGCAATGTAAAATCAGACTTTTAGAGATAAAAGTGCTAAAAATAAAAATATTAAATGTCATAGAAAAGATTTAAAATGTTACTTTCTAACACATGTTAAAAAATTGTTACAACATTAATTTTATATTTAATGTTTAAATAATGTTTTGGCAGATAGAACCTTATAATTCTTAGCGAAAAGTGTTGTTTTAGAATTAGAAGGTTCTATCTGCATTTGACCCCTTCCAAAAATCCACATTTAGAAATTTGAGAGGATTTTGATATTGTATATTTAGAATACATTTAGGGTCCCTGTTATTTTCATGTTTGAAAGAAACTTCTTCCCCATGTAAGTTTTCCTATATGTAATGCAAAAACTTTGAAGCTCAATATCTCAAAACTGCTCAGAACGCAGATAGAACCTTATAATTCCAAGGGGACGATATGTTCTATGTGGGAAATGTGTGGTTGTAGTATTGGTTTATTCTGACCACGCATTTCCCGGGTCTCGTCACTTTTTCCCCAATCCCTTACTTGTAATTATTTCCAGCTGTATGTAATTTACTTTCTCCCTATTTAAGAGTCCTTGTGTTTGTTGTCCAGTGCACGTTCGTCTTGTCTAATGCCCTGTCGGTTCCAGTGAGTTTTTTGATGTTCAAAGTTCTGATCTGTTTAATCTGTTGCTGAGTTTGTTGTTAGTTTTTGTCAAGTTTAGTATTAGTTTAGTGTCGTGTTTCCCTCGTCTTGTTTTGCCCCCTCGTGGGTTTTGTTTTCCTGTTTTTTCCCCTGTTTGACAATAAATCCCTTTGTTGTTACGTCCGCATCTGGGTTCGTGTTTTGTGTTCCCCATTTCCTGACAATAAGGGGGTAAAAATATGGAAAATCAAATTATTTTATCACTACAGGGTACCTATTGTAATATTATGTGGTATGTATGACTTAGGCAATTAAGTCTATGGGGAAAATATGTATTGATTAATTTAGATTTTTTTTTTCATATTCGCTTACTGATGAAAGTACATGGTATTCAGTCGATATCTACGAGCCACGTCGGCAACTAAATAAAAAGGCACATCACTTTTATTTTAGTAGCCTATATTACTAATATGCTTTTAATAGCAAAAGTCCAGCTGATTTAATGTGGTTATCTGTGTTTTAAGGCAAATACAATAAAAATAGAAACGTATTCCCTATTCACCAGGTAACTGTAACATTTGTAATATTTAAAGTGTTGCTTTGCAATCGGATTTGCTTGACTCTGAAACTCTTGAAATGACATAATAATAACAACAAAGCAGCATGTTATTTGTTAATAGGTGTTATCATTTGTAGAATAAAACTTTGCAACATGCGTAAATACAAGCATTTTAGCCAAATATAATTTATGCAATGTCAAACCAGAATGAAACAACTGCTGATGGGTATCCAACTCGCGCTGAAGCAAAGACGACTACATGCGTACCGCGCAGGCGTAGAGCGCGCACCCATCTGCGGGAGGATTGCTGGAACGCGATCCTGAGGTGAAATTTCTTTAAGAGGGTTTAAAAACTTTCCAGACTGTGGAGTACGGCTGCGAGTGATTTGAGCAGGATCCGCACGCTATGACTAACGCGTTTCAAACAATGTTTTTTCAAGAAAGTTGCCAGCTAACGTTAGCAGCAGGTTAGCATAAATTAGCCTGAAGTTAATAATACCACAATAACTGGCTCAGAAAACTCAGTTTTTGTTAAGGCACACAGTGAAGAAACATTTACTTTAATATATGTTCTTTATATGTAACACAGAACAGCTACATTTGTGAGACATTAACTCAACATCCGAGTCATTGGTGGACAAGAAGACCAACAGAGGAAGCAAAATAAACGAAAAATTGTTATGACTTTTTATTTGTAATAAATTGTAATGTTGACTTAAATATAGTGTTGTAAAGATATTTTGAAATACATCACAATATTATGTATGTTTATTTACCCTGTTACTAAATTTATAACAATAGGTGATCAAAGCACTGCATTAGTTTACAGCTCGCAAATATAAAAGTTACCTGGTAATATACATATCAAAGAAGTTGCTATTATTTGTATTGTACATACCTTAAAACACAGATACTCAAATTTAATCAGCTGCACTTTTGCTATTATAATACGGTCTATACCGAAATAAACATCATAGACATCGACTACAATACACTTTCATCGGGTAAGTAGCGAATATGAAAATAAAATCTAAATAAAATTATAACAAAAATCAATAGACCATATTGCCCACAGATGTAGGTCATATGCTCGAACTGATTTTGCCAAGTGGTTGATGTCCTCAGGGCAACATATTGTGTTGACCCAAGGACAACATTTTTCTAAATAAAACCTAAACCTAAACCTACCCCAAATCCAAACCCTAACCATAATCAAACCCTAAAATCAGAGGGACATGATAAGTGAAAAACAATGGTCTAGAAACAGCTAATCCTTGTTGTAAACTTAAACTTAAAACAAACTGTAAACTTATTTCTGAAATCTGATTGGTTGATTGAAATGGTGTCCCAGGGTCAACATAATGTTGCCCTGAGGACATCAACCACTTGGCAAAATCAGGAGAGCCTAGGTGCTATACCATGCAATATTACAATAGGTACCCTGTAAATTCTGTTTAATTACACGGTGCATTGTGGGTCGTAATATAAAGCGTTACCAAAGATCATTTTACCTAAACAAATAGTAAATTCTGAAAAAAATGAAAATAATTTTGCAGAAGTCTCTTAATTTTTGTAAAAGCATCTAAAAACACTGAGCTCACTGTATTGTCTTTTTTCAAGTGATCATTTGCATACATTACTAACAAATGTAAAGTTGGTGTTACTATATAACAGGGGTCTCAAACTCAAACTGGCTTGGGGCCATTTCTAAGACAGACATTTCATCGGGGGGCCGCAGAGCTATTTTAACTTAAAAAAAGTACAATATTTCTGTAAATGTCATGTTTAATTTCTATTATTTAATGTATAATAATACTTGAAAATATATAACCATTGGTTTAATCTTTTTAATATACATTATTTTATGAAAGTAGCCTAAGTAAATCTTTTCTAAACCTTATCTTAACTAAGACCTATTATAACCTTGCACTAAACTAACAAATTTAATTCCTGTATACATTTATAAACTATTATAAAAAATTACCATCAGTAAGTGTTTCTGTTTTGATTTTTTTTTGGATTGTTTTCAGTCATAGTTTTGACTTCATTATGTTCTTTGTTATTTCAGTTTTATGAATTTTCTATTATATGTGGGAAAATATTAATAAGTGAAAGTGATCCTGAACTTTTGAATGTGTAGTCAATGGTTATATAAGCTAGTTGGACAGAAAAAAATAATAATACTGCTCTATGTGTAATTAAATAGTAAGCTACATAATAATATATTATACTTCATTATATATATCAGTATACTTACTTTTATCTTCTGTACATTTCTCCTCATCTTTTCTCTTTCCTTAACCTGGGCACTTTGAAGGCTCTTTTCTTATCTGTAGTTTAAAATGTGTTGCATTACATTTACCGCTCTGCCTCCCTATGCGGTGTCTCCATTATGCTGTGACTTGAGGTAAACTAACCCCACCGCAGCTCGATCTTCTCTCAGTAACAGCTGAGTATCCACCCGGAAGTAACAAATCTTCTCTGGACAAACACTACAAAGTCCCGACCAGATTAACTGATCACATGGTGACAATGGTATGATTGACGCGAGGTTCAGATGAGGAATTAAAATCTGATCACGCATTCCGTTATCCTTGACATCACGGAGCGCGCGCGGTTCATGGCTGCGTAGCAACGGGTGACGCGACCCACGCCACGGAGCGCAACTTCCGCTCCCGAGCACTTTGGAAAGTAATGCTTTGACTCGTTTTAATGCGTTGTAAGACGCGACATGTGAACGAACACTTGAACGTTTAAATCAAAAATCAAACGTATATAAACAAAGTGAATAAAAATCTTTCTGCGGGCCAGATTATGTTATATTTTTGAAAGGTGACGCGGGCCACAGAAAGGGGGAGGGCGGGCCGCAAATGGCCCGCGGGCCGGGAGTTTGAGACCACTGCTATATAAAGTGTGTTATAGGAGGTTGTTGACAGACTCACCCTTCACAGAAGAGATGAAGATTGTCGTGTTTGCTCTTCTCCTCTCAGCTTATTGTGAGCTGACAACAGCTTTGAAAAGAAAACACTTTTATTTTTGCAATGCGTCGACATGGACACGGGCTCAAAGTCACTGCAGAGGCTCCTATGTAGACCTGTCCAGTGTTGACAGCCAGGAGGAAATTACAGGGTTAAACACTGCAAGTAATTCATATGGCTGGGTTGGTCTGCGACTGCTCTCAAACAACTGGCAGTGGAGTGATGGAAGCCAGAGAAGTTTTATCCCCTGGGGATCAATCGTACCATATTATCAAGGCACTGACCGCTGCACTTTATTTATAAACGACGATTTGTATAACTACCCCTGTGATTATTCATACTGTTACTTCTGCTACAAGTGGGACACTGAACTAATTGTGGTTAAAGAGAATAAGAGCTGGGAGGACGCGTTACAATACTGCAGGACTCATCACACTGATCTGGCCAGTCTGCCAACAGATTTACATCTCATCCAAGCCAAACAAACCACTGCTGACACATCAAGTGTGTGGACAGGTCTACGATTCCTGGCAGGCTCATGGTTCTGGTTAAGTGATGAGGATCTGGGAAACCTTAATTCCCAACTGCCAGCCTGTCCTGCCAATTACACTTACTGTGGATCTCTAAACATGACAACCCAGAGCTTTGAGAACAGAAACTGTATGGAGGAACTTAACTTTGTGTGCTATTAGAGAGGAGGGTGAGCATCAAAGGATTATGTTCATGAAGTTATGCTTTTATACTCTGTGTGGTATTCAATGTTTGCTGAATATATGATTATGTAATGTTATTCAATATTGATATTCTTGTACAATAACTTAAAAAACAATATGTTGATCTTCTACTTACATGTAGTTTTTGTCTTTTTTCATAGGCTTTAAGAGACCACTTGGGAAAACATGACAAATGAAATATGTTATGTCTACATAGCTATTTATTCAAAATAATCATATGGTAAATTAGCAAAACATAGTGTGAGCAATTTATATAAAAGTGGTGATTATGCAACATTTATGTGTCAAAATTATGCAATTACTCTGTTTAATCTTGTTTATAGTGTTGTTTGTCTTTTATTTTACCCAGGGTTAGTTTGTAATCCAAGTAGTAATGATGCATAAAAATGTGTTGCCGTTATTGAATGCTTCTAAAAGTAGAAAACAATGTATTAGATAAAAAACACAAACAACTGGTACAAAAACAAAAGGTACACAAACTACATAAGCAACGAATCCATTAAAAACCTTTTCAGACCTTTTCAGACCTTTTGTCTCCTGCAGCTCTCTACATTGTGGAAAAGCAGCACCGATGTTAATTTTGGTTTTTGCTCTTTAGCTAATACAGATCTTTTTTGTTGTTGCTGTTAGCAATTGTTTGACCTCATTGCGATGATTTTAGATCACCACAATGATTGCACATCTCTCTAAAACACAAGGGGGAGCTGCAGTGCCTGTATAAACAAGACCGTATCAGCTGGCACTCCTGAACTCTTTCACCGCCAGCGTTTTTTAAAAAGTTGCCAGCCCGCGCCAGCGTTTTTCATGATTTTCACAAAAGTTTAATGCCTTCCAGAAAATGTTCGTCTTCAAATATATAAACTTACAATATACCAAATGAAAGAACAGACCCTCTGCTTTCAAAAAAAAAAAAAAGTTTTATCCTACCTTCAGTAGTTCTTTTGTAATCAGCTTTTGAATATGGTTTCTGCAAAAACACCACATTTTGAGCAAAAAGCAGAGATAATTCCATTTTTGTGACTGACTTTTTATAGAGATCCCATTCAGAGCGATCTTTTAAACAGACACGGACATGCAGCTGCTTGCCATAGGGCAATACTTCCGGTTTTAAAAAGTTGCGGCACTACAGGAATATAGTCCAGTTCAGATCTTGAAGAGAGAGAGCCACCCACGCTCACAGTAGATAACGCCAGCACAATCACCACACGTGACCGAGGGTATGAAGCATGCACAACTGAAGGTGGATGAAAGGTGGAGATGGAAGATGTTAAAGGGATAGTTCGGCCAAAAACGATATTAAACCCATGATTTACTCACGCATTCAGGATGAGCGCTTACGAGGCGTACAGAGGTTTCTCTGCTGCTGCTCTGTCCCCCCGCCGTCCGAATTTGTCATACGTCACGAAGAAAAGTGCGTACACTACGCTAATACTCTCTCCTGAGTCTAAGATGGCGGCGCTACCGGAAGGTAGTTAATTACGTTAATACAATTTTAAATATGGATATTTCTACAACAACACCGCACATATTACCCTCAGAAGACCTTTGTTTATCATCCTGGAGCCGTTTGGATTTAATTTGTGAAGGATGGACGCACTTTTTTTGGACTTGAAGGTCGTGGACTATGGCTGGACCCCGTAACATTACATTTATTCAACTGAAAGATCTAAAATATTTTCTAAAATATCCGAAAATGTGTTTGTCTGAAAAACGATGGACATATGCAACTTGGACAGCTTGGGGGTGAGTAAATCATGGGTTTAATATCGTTTTTGGCCGAACTATCCCTTTAAATCCAAAGTTCTCAGACTGGAGGTAATCCACTGCGGATGCAGATGTAGCTGACGCAACCCGGAAGTAACTGGTGTGCCGCCTGAATACGAAACGAACCAGCTGATCCGAGAAACAAACAGAGTCAATAGAGTTCCAGTTCAATATAATTCACAGGCGAGTTAATCCCAGGCGAAGACGAGCCTCTGGATGCCGTAACCCAAACCTGGGGTAACTGGAGAGAAAGCACAGACACACCCAACAAGACAAGGCAAGGCAGCAAGACTGTGACCAAACAATGAGCGCGCAACGAGAGACAAGACGGTGTGCAATATAAAGGGAAAAGTAAACAAGACACCACCGGTGAACAATTACCGAAATGAGCGGGCGGGGTTAGTGAACACATGAGGAACCGTCACCACAGGTAAATAAACAAACACATACCCCACACTCAACCATCGATCACCCAGCAGTCATGACAATATATATATATATATATATATATATATATATATATATATATATATATATATATATATATATATATATATATATATATATATATATATATAATGTGTGTGTATGTATAGAAATATATAGAAATATTTTCTATTAATTTCACAAGTATACCTTTAAAAACCATCATAGTAATCATAGTAAAGTGTATGGCCATCTTAAAAATAAACACAGGGTTAGTATTTGGTTGGTCAGCGAGAATTTTACTTTTATGCAGTAAACAGCTCAAAAAAAAGAACTGTCTATCGTTGTCTGGACTCTTATTTGTGTTTTTGGAATCATTATAGTAGAAACACAACAAGGGACAAGCGTGATAAACTTATCAATGTTTGTTTACAGCCGCCGCCATTACTCCCTCACGGGTTGATCATGAAAGCAGTATGTGTGCACACGCAAGTGATCCTCTGTTTAATAAACTTGCTGTGCGGAGATATGAGCTTAGACGCAACTAAATAAAGATACTGTTTGCAATCGCGTATTTTATAAGAATACCAAAAAGCGCATCGAGTTTCCTGACTCGTGTGTTTGTGAATGTGCGTTTCCCTTTGCGTCAACTGTTTGACGGAAGACAAAGAAACACTCGCGTCTGGAGATACTGACACACATACGCAAGTAAATAAGGATTCAGATGTCGTGTTTGGTGCATTCGGATGAAACATCAAGGAATGGAGAGACTGGATTGTGGATTGGGTATCCATTGCAGGAGGCAGGAGTTATGCATATATATGTCTCTGCTCATTCACTTCAATGGTGCGGGGGTGTGGCGATCTCTTCTCATTACAGATAATCAGGTAACATTAGAGAGACGGTCTCTCTCCTACTTCTCATACAGTTTACACCGAATGACAATATATGTTTTCGATCTCACATACATCATTTAAAAGCTGACATTCCAAGCATTATGTAGACATTTATCTTTTGTTTCTATGACATGTATTCGGTAAGTTACAGTTAATTTTCTGACACGTTTCTGAAATGACTTCACTGAGGGAGAGAGAACAAAACGCGCATCATGTTTATTTTCTTAATTTTGCGAAAAGCACAACATTCTGTTTTTATTGGGAGTGGACAGATAAAAAAATAGACACTTTAATGTTTTAAATGATGTATAAATCACATCTGTATGTCCAAAATCAGCAGAGTTATTTAAGTCTCTTTGCGGAGTGATTGAAAAATAAAGAGTTTGCAGCGCCCGTGCCGCAGTCGACCCCAGAGTGTTAAAAACAAAAGTGGACCTAAGACAGAGCCCTGGGGAACACCACACACATTTAGTGGCTTCAGACAGTATACCATTTACATATACATAAAATGTTCTATCACACAAGTAAGAGAAAAACTAATTTAAAACAGACACATGAACATCCACAACATTCGGGCAGTTTATGTCTAGGCCAAAGGAGAAGACTAGGTCTAAAGTGTGGCCTTTTTTGTGTGTAGAACCAGAAACATGTTGCTTTAAGTATCAAGAGTCTGTGAGTGTTAAAAACTCAGACGCTATATTACAAGAGGGCTTGTCAATGAGAAAATTAGAATCACTAAAAATTAAGACTTTGAAAAAACTCAGAAAACTCATACAAGACCTCCTGTGCAGGGCCAGGAGGTTGGTAAAGTAAGATACACTAAAAGAAATAAGTATTTCCAACCTTAGTCATTTGTAGCTCAAATGATTTAAATGGCTCCGGCTTCATAAACCTACAGCATAAGCACTTTCTGTGGATGAGCAAAAGGCCGCCTCCTGGCCAAGCAACCCATGGAGTTTCAAACACAAAGAAATTCGGAGGGCACAGCTCATTTAAATGTAAATATTCATGTTCCTGCTGCCATGTAGGAGGGCCAGTGTCCTGCTAAATTCAACTTGCAAACATGGCCGTAGCTACCATTGAGGACACCGAGGTCATGTCCTCGGTAGTTTTTCTTGAAGTTTCGTTTCATTTTCATGTGAAAAAAGCCGACGACACAATTATCCTTGCATATACGGACATCACGTCCAGTGATGCCATATAAACTTCGTTACTAACAGTGTTATTTTTTAAAGTAACGAGTAATCAAATAAATTTCCGCTATTACTCACATTAAAATGCTGCGCGTTAATTAATCTCAGTGAAGCGAGTAGGCTGTCAGACGGGCAATGTTTTTCTCTTCAACTGATGTGATTGGCCTGTGTATGTTAGAGGGGGTGGGACAACCACATATCCAACGATGACTGGCTGAATTTCCATCGTTAGCCAACCAGAAGCAGGCTTAATGCATACACTGTATGCACATGCACAGTCCGAGTGCCGTGTTGCCAACTTGATGATAACTTTGTCCCTAGATTTAGCAATTTTTAAACCCCTTTAGCCACTTAAAAAAGCGAAAAAGGACAAATGTAGCGATCTTTTCTGGCGTGTTTGGAGACTGACGCGAGAACATGTATCATTGTTTCCACTCAACGAGCAGTGGGTGCTTCTGCTAGACACTCACAGGCAGCCCGGTCCTCACGTGGAGTCCGCCCGAGCCCCTAACACCCGCAACGACAGAATGATGACAAGTACAACAAACTCGAAGGTAGCAGTCGCAAACACAAAGTATGATAAGCACATCTTTTATACCAGAATAGTATGCAAGAAAGGCAAGAATGTTTAACGTGCAACTTATGCTGAGTAAGAAAGAGTCTCTACACGTCTGTAATTCTGATCTAATAAAGCAAATGAAAATGAAAAGGCTGCAACAAACTAAATTATCATTTGGGAAGCCAGCAAAAGATGAGCAGACAAAGAGAAGGAGCAAATAGCCTACAATATGAAATGCAATACAGGTACCAATGAGATTCAAATCTACACTACTGTTCAAAAGTTTAAGGTCACTTGACTAAAATGTTAACTATGATAATTTAATCTGAAGGCCAAACTGATTAATTTTTGTTATTAGAAAACAAAAGATGTATTTTTGAAATAGATGACTTACACTGAATATTGAAGAAAAAGTAGCCAATAAGAGCCCATATAAACTCCTTCTATACTCTTAAAAATTCACCCTTAATTGAAAATTTAATAAGCTTCTTGAAAAAATGACAGAGTTTTGCAGTTTCTAGGCAAAGGGTGACTTACACTTCAGATGATGAAATGTAACCATTGATTTATTTTGGATGCTTTTAGTCACCAAAAAAAATTATCACAGACACAGTTACATTTGTGCTATGTCATAGTTTGGACATGTTTATTATTATTCTGTAATATGGAAAAATATAAATAATTTAAAAAAAATTTAGGGATTGTCCTCGGTATTTGAAAAATCCTGGCTACGGCCTTGCTTGCAAATGCCCCAAAATTGGGAAATTACCCTTTTTTGTTCTGCATAGACCTAAGCCATATCTCAATATGCGTTCTTGTCTGTGTTCTTGTGGACTTGTAAAACGTCATAAGTCGCGGCCCAAAACTGTTCCAAATCCAAGTTCGCATCAAGCCAAATTCACATAACATCCCCGTATTTTATTGAGAAAGCATCAGGAGGTGCTTTCTCTGATCTGAGGGCGCATGCCTCGGACGCTGGCATGTGGAGTGCATGTGTTTGCTTATTTTTGTAACTCTCTTTTACTTTATAAACAATATATTTTTGGTACTTGCTGCAGGCTTCATATGTGTGGCTGCTCCACTTAAAGCCGGAGAGGTGTTCAGACACAATCATTATGGATATGTAGGATCCACCGAACCCTCCAAGTGAGGTACCTCTTGAAATTACTTGTTCCCCACAAACAAAATGTAGGAGGATGAGGAAAAAAGAGGCACCAGAGGAGGAATTTGGAACTGATTCAAACAATGGGGTAGCCGGTTCCACTTGCCCAGTTGGTTACTGTATAAACATTTTATTCCATTCTGTCTTACAATAAGGCTAACCTGTTGAAGTCTCTGTCATTAAAGTTAATTAAATCAGTGGTTCTCAAACTTCTCAAACCCCCTTGTGTACGGTGCATTCCTTCGCGGCCCCCCCAAAGAAAATGTATGACAAAAACTGTTCTAAAATGTAACATTTTAATTAAACAAAACATATTAAGTTATAAAAAGTAGTGCTATTGGTTAGTAGCCTTATTTTTTTAAGTTTAATTACACAGAATTCATGATAAATAAATGTATTTTATAAAATGTCATAAAACTGGGGCCCCCCTGGCACCATCTCGCGGCCCCCCTGGGGGCACCGGCCCCAGTTTGAGAACCACTGAATTAAATAACAAAAGAAAAGAGAATCACTCAATACTCCTGACTGAGTAACTTCTGTAACTTCGTAAAAAAGGTTAATCCATATTTACTTTAAATAACTTTTTTTGTGAAAAAAGAGTTTATTACAAATTTATAAAAGTTACTGCAGTTATGTACATGGTAAATGCATAATTTTTAAGGTTAATAAACAATTGCAAAGCAGTTGTCTCTTTGTTTCTGCAGTTAAAAAGACAAAAGTGCTTTGAAAAAAGAAAAATAAGGGTTGCATTTGTAAAAGGGTGCATAGTTGGGGCCACATACATTTGAATTGACTAGGGACCCAACATCAGTAAGGTCTGCCCCTGAAACTGTATAGGAACCATTTATTGTAAAGTTTCTTGCTGTCCACTAGATGTCACAGTGTTTCCACATAAATAAGAGCAGGAGTATTGAGACACAGGCATAGAAGAAGCCATGTAGCAGTTACAGTAGGCTACTTATGTGACTGAGCATGTCCTTGAGTCTTAGGCAGCTTCACAGACAGGGCTTAACCTAGTCTCAATGTTTAAGTCACTAAATCCAATCTTTTATTACAGTATCTTAATCAGGTAACAATTGAGGTGCTAACCGTTCACTCTTTAGGTACAAAAGTGATTTTTTTAAAGGGCACTGCATCAGTGCATATTTTGAACATTTTTAAGAATCTAAGTTACAGTTTTTTACAGATGCTAGGACACATTTCTCAATACTTAGGTCACTTTTGCAAAACTCTTCACACAGTTCTCCTAACAAACGTTTAGATTGGCAAAGCAGTTCATTTAACATTCAAAATGCACTACAACTACCAAAACACTTTATTCTAATCTCAAATCAACTCATTCTTCCAGAACACTAGCAAAGTTGACAGCCGACAAACACACTCTGTCACCCACAAAACAATGACCTAAAAAACACTAACAACATGTAGCATTATACAATGATTTCTTTGTTTACAAGTCACTGCAATATATGTTACTGGAATGAATCAGACATGATGCAGAATTCTTCAATATTTTATGTAGTTTATTTTTAGTTTTTTTTGTACTCCATTCCAAGATACAAGAAATTGTATACACACCATCCACTGAAACAGATAAAATAGTAATGCTACTCTACTCGGTCTTCTCCATTTGGCCAATTGTTTTTATAGCATTTATCTTTAAGATTTAAAATATATTTCATTAAAATATTATTGTAGAAATGTAGCAAAATGCTGTCTTATTCAGTTTTGTATTATTTTATTGTTTTGCACATACTGTTTTCAAAACTGTTAAACATATGTAAGCATGTGCAAATTGGCTTGTATGTATAAAGAGTTTTGGCAGTTGTTGTGTCTGAGTGAGAAAATAATTCATGAAATTTAAGAGATGTAGTCATTGAATACATTTTGTGCCAAAGCAATGATAATTGATCCTCAGTTTAGCCCACAAAGACTTCTGTTGTGCTCACTGTGTGAAGAGTTTTGCAAAAGTGACCTAAGTATTGAGAAATGTGTCCTAGCATCTGGAAAAAAACTGTAACTCATTCACATCACTAGCTGTGTTTCAACACATTATTGTTTCATATCTAGTCTCGTATCAATCAGCAGCTTGTTATTTAAAAGTTTTTATAATTGTTAAATTTTTTTAAATGCTTAAACCCTAACTGTGATTCTTGTAGCACATTTTCTAAAATGCCTATAGCAAAACCACTCACTGAATTTGCAAAAGTAAAAGCACAAACACTGCTTTGCATTCAATTTGCACCTTTGTAAAACAAACTTTGCAAAACTGTAGGTACAATCCACTGCACAACACTCTTTTTGCGGAACTGTAAACACAACTCACTGCTTTAAACTCAATTTCCAAATGATCAACACACTCCTAGCAAACTATACACATGTATTACTATTATTTACACTATTTTGCAAACCGTCTGGCACACTGTCACATGAGAAAATGTTTAAGATAATTAGTTCACTTTGCAATCAGCCTAAGCACTATAAATAAGCCACGTCTCAGCTGTCCGTGTGGACCAGGAAGAGTGAGAATTAGATGAGGCCATAGAAGAGGACATGGAGGTGAAGTAGGAAGAAGAGGAGGAGGACGTGGAGATGATTATTGGAGAGGGAGAGGACGTGAGCAAGGAGGTGAAGTAAGAGGAAGAAGACAAGGTGGAGCTAGAGGCCATGGGTCATGAGATGAGGATCAGGCAGGTTCTAACCTCACTAAAACAAGGATACATGGCAGGAACATTATTGGACACTGTGCCATAATCAATGTCCCAGGCCAATGTGGTAGTAACATAACTATATGTGTAGTCAAAATGGTGTTGTTCACCATCATGCAACCCTAGGCCCATTTAACACTGCACATATTACAATCCTGGACACCTTACATGACATGCTCACTAATCTTCAGAGACCAGAGCAGACCAGATATGTCATCATATGGGACAATGTTAGTTTCCATAGGGCTGCTTTGGTCCGCAACTGGTTTACCATTCAAAGTACTCAGCCTCCCCTATCCTCTCCATTCTTGAATCCAATTGAAGAGTTCTTCTCTGCCTGGTGCTGGAAGGTCTACGGTCCCGTACACACTGCGTATTACAGTTTTTACCAATTGCTTACACATGTTTTCAAAACAAAGTCTCATTTTTTCAAAACTCTACACACAATTCTCAAAACTGCACACACAAAATGCAAAATAGCTCAGAATACAGTAAATTGTGTATGGGGTCCCAGTCCAGGAATTGGCGGGCCCGGGGAGGGGGGGGGGTGCAGATTGCCAAAACAGGTAATCTGACCTTTGACCTATTTATAGGCCTATCTATACTACTGTAAAGTAAAGCAGTGATTGGTTAGTGATCAGTTAAGCATTTAGTGTTTGTACATATGAGGAGTGTGTCTGTGTGACCTGGTGAATAAGTCTAGCATTTTGATTGGTTGTGTTTGGAAAAAGGAAAGCAAGTGACTTCCTCATAAATCTTTGTGTTTTAGGTAAAGAATTGTATGTAGTGTTTTGAAAAAAGTGTTTTATGCAATTGAAAACGGAGTCAAAGGCTAAGAAATAGCTTATGCTTTTGAAGATTTGGCATGTAGTGCCTGAGTGAGAGGTTTCAAAAATCGTGTGACATGAAAAGATTGTGTGTGTAAGCAATAGTAAAAAACTGTAATTCGGTTGTCACTTCACCTTTTAATGCTTAATCCTGTTCTGTACACAAACAGTTCAGTAATTTACGGGACTCACAACCGCATTTTACAACCAAATTAACTCCCGCAAAATGCAGGTAGTTACAACCGAATTTACAAAAACTCTGCACAGTGTGTACATAACCGAACGGAACAACTAGTAGTTAATCAAGTCATTAAACGTTCATCATAAACAGGACAGGTCTCTCTTCTGAAAAAATAAATGCTTAGAAGAGGAAAAAATCTTCTGTATGCGCGGTTCAGAAAATGACAGAGGCACAAGCGTTTGCTGACTAGTGTTGCCAGATCTTGCACTAAAAAAACAGCGCACAAGAAAAATCCAATAATAAACCAAAATAAATCTAAATGCTTAACCTCAAAGATCAAAATATTGTGACCGGCACTCTCACACTTTATTAACACCAAAAACTTGATCGCATCATGAGCCAAAAGCCATAAACGGTTAAGCGCGTTGAAACAGCCTCACAGAAGCGTAAAATAATCAACGCCAAGACGGAGGTTTATTGCAAAACAAAACGCTGTTATTATTTGTGATAAGCATGCGAGACGGCAGAACGTTGCTATGGTTATTTCTGTGTCAATCATCACATTTTCGGGAGTGAGTCTTGTTCCGTACAGACATGAAACGAACATTTAGGGGATTCACTCCCACATTTTAATGCGTTGTCACTGTTTAATATTTTTCCCGAAAATTAGATTAAATCAAATCCAGGGAAAAGACGACCCATTTCCGGGAATCCCGGGAAATAGCTGTTTTTTTTGCACAAGTAATGTATCAATATCATTCAAATATCCGTTCCCAACATGTTTTATTTTTGCAATGATCAATTCTGCTGCGGATTAAGTGAGCTGCGTGCGTGACAGCCTGCTGTAGCGAAATGCCAGGTGGATTGTCTGTGACTTCTGAAAATCTTTAAAATTATAAAACTATAATTAAGAATAACTGAGGAATAATCACTCGAAGTTAAGCAACAATTTCTTTATCAGGGCAGGTATATTTCTCTTTTAAATAAATATAGGCTACAAGTTTTGACTACCCTAAATAAAAGCAAACGACCCACAGAAAAATGCAACTGTGCACGGCAATAATTAAAGACAGGGCCATGTCTATGTACGCTAAAACTGAATTGAAATGATAATTTAAAAACTAAAACAAAAGCATAAACACAAACAGTAACACTGTCGCAATAGGGCAATTTCGCGCAAAACTGTCACACACAAGTTAAGCAACAATTTCTTTATTAGGGCAGATATATTTTTCTTTTAAATATATCCTACAAATTTAAACTAAATAAAAGCAAATGACCCACAGAAATGTGCATGCATGGCAATAATTAAAGACAGGGTCAGGCCTATATAGACTAAAACTGAATTTAAATAATAATTTAAAAAACTAAAACAAAAGCATAAACACAAACAGTAACACTGCTGCAATAGGGCAATTTCGTGCAAAACTGTCACTTACAAGTTAAGCCAGGCCCGGATTGGCCATAGGGAGAACCGGGAGGATTCCCGGTGGGCCGGTCTGTTTTTTTTGGCCACGAGGGCCGGTGTTGTCATGCCACCGGGACGACGCGTATTTGCGGGTGAGAGATGTTCCCGCCGCTTTATGCACAAGTTGATTGTGTCCCGAGTCCCGACCACTTATTGTAAGAATTCTTGCATTAGGGTTCATTGACATCTTAAACGCATGGGAAACGCAGGACGTGCCGCTGTCTTCTGGTTTTCAAAGCGCTTACTTGAACACGAGTTTTGTTTCAGAGTCAGACGCGTCTATATTGAGTGCGCTTGCCGGCCGCGCATCTATATTTAAAATAAACTTGAGCGCGTCTTTTGAGTGCGCTTGCCGGCCGCGCGTCTATTATATTTTAAATAAACTTGAGCGTGTCTTTTGAGTGCGCTTGCCGGCCGCGCGTCTATATTTTAAATAAACTTGAGCGCGTCTTTTGAGTGTGCTTGTCGGCCGCGCGTCTATTATATTTTAAATAAACTTGAGCGCGTCTTTTGAGTGCGCTTGCCGGCCGTGCGTCTATATTTTAAATAAACTTGAGCGCGTCTTTTGAGTGTGCTTGTCGGCCGCGCGTCTATTATATTTAAAATAAACTTGAGCGCGTCTTTTGAGTGCGCTTGCCGGCCGCGCGTCTATTATATTTTAAATAAACTTGAGCGCGTCTTTTGAGTGCGCTTGCCGGCCGCGCGTCTATATTTTAAATAAACTTGAGCGCGTCTTTTGAGTGTGCTTGTCGGCCGCGCGTCTATTATATTTTAAATAAACTTGAGCGCGTCGTAATACAAACGGGCTGGCCTCTAAAAGGAAAAGAATTTACAAAACGTATTTTTTTATCCAAGTCATAGATGAATTCTCTATGAATAGTCATTATTCATTGTTTATTGCAAGAGGAACAAAAATCTATTTGATGCAAAACTCATTAGTTTCAAAAGTATATCCATGACGTTTTCTTTTTTTTTAACACAATGTAGGCCTACGTTATTTAGCAATAGACATGATCTAAGTACTAAAAAAAGATACAGATTATTTCCATTTGTTTCCAATGCATACTTGATAAATCTTGCTTGTGTATTGTATATCAGGGGTTTCCAAACGTTATCAACCCAACAGTTAATCTCAAGACTCACCATTTTTTAGAAATAGAAATATAGAGGAAAACACAAACACATTTGTTTCCTTTAGTTTTTGAATAAGTTTACTTTAGTAATATTATGGTCTTATGGTAGGGTATAATTGTTTACTGCATTTGCACGGAATATGAAATTATATATTTGAAAAATACAGTGAATTGCAAGGCTGCAGAGAACAGTGCACTACTGCAGACTTATACTACTGAGGGTTTAAAGATATTATTTCAATAGTCAGTCATGAACTAAAGTGGGCCGGTCTAAGGCATGAAACTCCAGGGCTGAAAATGAGTCCCACTCCGGCCCTGAGTTAAGCAACAATTTCTTTATTAGGGCAGGTATATTTTTCTTTTAAACATAAAACAATTTTATCTGAATAAAAGCAAACGACCCTCAGAAATGTGTAAATGTGCACGGAAAGATTAAAGACAGGGCCATGCATAGGGTAAAACAGAATTGAAATAATAATTTAAAAACTAAAACAAACGCATAAACAGTAACACTGCCGCAATAGGGCAATTACAAGCGAAAGTGTCACTCACAACATCAGCATTGCATTTCAAACAATTTTTATTTCCCACCTTGCCTTTCATTTATTTAATTTTTTTTGGAAATGTGCTTTTAAAAAGCAGAGAGCGTCGATGGACTCAGGCGGTTTCGTATTTTTGTAACAAATTGGCCGCAAATAGAGAACGCTCTCTCCGCCTCCACAGATGTTGCCTGAATAGTGCTAAGAGCATCAAACAGCTGTTGCAGGTGGGGTGGTCTCCTTTTGGTGGCTTCGAAGAGGGAAAACTCTTTGTTTAGAATGCTCATGAAGTCACCGTCTTTCATTTCCTCTGAGGCTGGCTTAGTGGTCATTGGAAAAGCGAGCTGCAAATCTAATCTAGCGCACGTTTATAAAAAAAAGATATATATAAATTTCCCGTTTCCCGTCATAACTTTTCCCGGGAATCGGGAAATAGTCTTGATAAGATTTCCCGGGAATCCCGTTTCTCGGGATTATACCCTAGTTGTCACTCCCGAAAGTTTGCAGTGTGTACGAGACCTATGAGTCAGGCATGAATACTGCATTCCAGAAGATATTGTCCCCGGTGCCTTGGACTAGAGGACATTGCATGTGATATAGATGAAATGTTGTGGCCCCAGAGAGATGACATGATGTATATTGATTTTTTTCTCAGTGAAATTATTTTGTTTTTGACTTTTGACATTTGTGTTTGTTCTGATGTGTGTAAATAAAAACCAGTACATAAAGTTTGGATCCTTGTAAGTTTACAGAACTATGACAAAAGTATGAGCTCAAACTGACACAGATTACCTTGTGCACAGAGAAAGAAAAAGCCAAATGTGTTTTTTAATTCATACCATCAGTGTGTAGTTGACGCATTGTGTGCATATTAATGTGATGGCTTGTGTTAATGGTTGGATACAAAGATACCATTATTACAAAGGTTTCAAGATGTAATGTTCTGAGTTTTGTGTTCCAGCAAACTTTAGCGTCTTTTATTTTGAAAGAGATTTAATTTGAAGACATTTAATTATTTCATACGTTTTTCTTATCCATCCATCTTATTTTCATTCTTCATTTTTTTATATTATACAAGGAAAAAATTTACTTTGTGAAAAATAAATAGTTTAAGTTTGAGTGACGTCACTTAGTGGCGCTGTCGCGTCCGACACTCTCAGTTCTACATGTGACTGGAGAGAGTCAGGTTGGTGTTTTTGCATCTCTGTATAATGATTGATAAAAATGTAAAAATGGTTAAAAATATGAGTCAATATCAATGTTAAAAGTGTTAAAAAGATGGATTGAGTGCATAGATTTGATTTTCTGTGAAGAATCGGATGCATTTAGCAAGTTTTACAAACGAGTGGCCTTAATATGTTTGTTTAATGTTGCCGCCCGCACGCTAATTTGGAGTGCGAGTTTTTCCTTTTAATATCAGTTTTAAATACAAAATTTTGGTGGATTGAGTGTGTAGAAGTGATATGTTGTCTATTTAATTTAAGTTGAATGTGTGTAATATTTATTTAAATCGTACTTTGTGTATATTTAGTCAACTGAGGCCCAAATTGAGTTTGCAGTCACTGTGTTAATGGAGGACACGGATTAATTTGTTTTGTCTCACATCCTTCAGATAGACTGTTGGTGAGAGGATGTGTGTGTGATCCCGTGTCTTTTGTTTATTAAACTGCAGGTATGTAAATCAACAAACCACTATACGATCACATAACTGAGTGAAATTGGCTAAATATAGTCTGATGATAAATGTGTTTCCTTTTAAGTGTAATGTTAATGTAAAGGAAAAGTGTACATGTTGAATTCATTTTATTTTGTTATATAATTTTTGTTTATGTATATTTGTGTAAGAAATGTAATGAGTGACCAAAGAGACTTTTTGTCAAATGGACTTTATTATAGACTCTCTCGGTTCTACATGTGACCAAGGTTATTTTCGTAAACGAAAACTAAAACTAAGACTAAAACTATCAGCTAAAAAACATTTTCGTTAACTGAAATAAAATTAAAAATTCATAATAAATGAAAAACTAAAACGAAACGAAACGAGCAACAGTTATTGAAAAACTAACTGAAATAAAATAATAATTATCAAAAATAAGTATTCGTTTTCGTAATTAATAAGATGTCATCCCGTGGCGGAAAATCTGAACAGGCTTTATAATAGACCCCTTAATCGCCTACGTCACTGTGACGTCACCGCTCTCTAGCTGGAGGCAAAACATGAAGAACTCATAGCAGGCGCGCTTAAAGTTTGAGGTTTTGACTTTAAAACGCGTCTTGTGTTTTTGGCTGCCAAAATAGAAGTAACAGCACTTTTGGTTCAAAACTAAAGTTTTTTACCGGATCCCGGCAGACATTCCTTCACAGAAATAAAGAAGACAACTGTGGTTGAATGGACGGAGACGATCGCAAATAATGCTTGTGTTTGCAGTGCACACTTCATTATCAGGTAAAATAATCTATGAATATGTATTGGTGTGTTGGTCTTATCTAGTACAAATAAGAAAGTTTCTGTTTTATAAGTGATGATAAGTCAACCATCAGTGCACTAGCTAGCTTAAATGTTAAACAAACATACAGCGATAGATGTGTGTGACATCCTTTGAATGATCTCTTAAAATAATCCCCATTGCTTATCATAGTTAGCCCAGCGAACGGTTACATTAGACAATAAGCCTGGACAAAATTCCCCAAACCAGCCGAAAATACTTCATATGTAGGACATATCCAAAACCTGGTTAAATGTTTCCAATGAGAACAAGATACAAGAACTAGCTGTTACAGAGTTAATTTACAAAAATAGCTGTCACGCAGAGTCAGTAACTTTACATATTCAGACAGTTCCGAACCTTCTTCTACATCTATGTTTAATAAATCCCTCCTAAAATGCCCTAGCTTACGCTTGTCAGCACTGCGTCCACGCCTCTTTTTGCCAACTAATCCCCGCCCACCTGGAGACGTTGCAATGTTTACAAACTTTTAAGGAGTCTTTACTTGTAGATGGTGCTTTATGCATGTGAGGTTAGCTGAGGCTGACAGCAACTTCAGTTAACTGATAAATATGTCAGGCAGTCTAGCTGCTGTTAGCTGCTAAACTATAATTACTAAAACTATAACTGAAACTAAATAAAATAAAAACTAAATAGAAATGTGTTTGCAAAATAAAAACTAAACTAAAACTAACAAAACCATTCATGAAACTAACTAAAACTAAACTTAAATTTAAAGCAAAATTCAAAACGATACTAAAATAAAACTAATTTAAAAAAGCAAAACTATAATAACCTTGCATGTGACTGGAGAGAGTCAGATAGACTGTTGGTGAGAGGATGTGTGTGTGATCCCGTGTCTTTTGTTTATTAAACTGCAGACGTGGTTCACCAAAGAGCTTGGAGTCGGTGTGTCATTTGTGGTGCTGGTTGAAATCCGCTACAAATTTGGTGCGGTGACCCGGATTTCAATAGATCAGCCATTGCAGATCGCCGGTGGAGACCATCACTAACACCTTCTACGACAAGATCTTTGGAGAATAGATAAGCAGTACAATTTAAAACATGGACAATCATAGTTTTGCACACACTAGAACACAAGAGACATTGCTGAATGCAAATGTTGGAAATGTTGATGTTACCCCTGTGAATACTGTTCCAATGTTACAGAGAACTTCTACTGGGTTGGGGCGGGGTGTTCTGTTGAATGTTATGTTAGAGCAGAGCATGATATCTAGCCCAGTAGGTCCCTCTATGCAAAATGTCAGCCACACAGGCCAGGTTAGGTCTAGTCGTGACTCACCTGTTACTTATAGTGAAAGACATGGTGCTACAGTAAGTGACCAACCAAATCAGTGGCAAACAATGGCAGACCTAATGAAGCAGCTAGGTAATGAGATAGGTAGCCAAATAGCTGCTAGCTTGTCATCAACAGGCCAAAATGTCCAGAGAGACAATACGAATGCTCAGCAGTCTTCAGCCCAACCCCCTGACTGGTCAAATCTCAACCTAGTTATCAGACACCAAGATGTAAAAGAACCTCCAGCATTCAGAGGTGACAAAAGTGATAGATGCACCATTGATGAATGGGAGGAGTTAATGCAGACCTATCTAAATAAGAAAGGACTTGGTGTGCCAGAACAAGGTCAGGAGATTCTTGATAGATTGATGGGCCGTGCTAAAGATGTTGTAAGAACGTGCATTCGTAACAATCCCCTGATTAATGTGACTAGAGACCCACATGTTATCTTCTCTATTTTGAGACAACACTTTGGAGATGCAGTCTCATCCACTACTCCGCTGAGAGATTTTTATGAAACCTTGCCCAGACGGTCAGAGAGTGGCTTAGATTACTGGATCAGACTTAATAAGGCTGTAGACCTGGCAAACGAGTGCCTGAAAAGACAAGGAAAAAGAATTGAAGACCCTGGTCATGAGGTTACAATGATGTTTGTCCGACACTGTCCAGAACCAACCTTGTATGCAGCCCTTCGGAGTAAACCACTAGAGACCTGGACTGCTAATGAAGTGCAAGCACTGATAGACAGTCATAATATGGATAAGCATTTAGCCAATGTGGAGAGAGCACAAAGGGTTGAAGAGAAGCCTTCTGGTGCTTGGTGTATGACACAGCAGCAGGTTGCCGACAGTAGTCAGTCCAGTGGTCTAGATTCAGCTCTCCTTGGTAGGGCAGTGTCTCTTCTAGAGCAGCTTATCATCTCACAGAAGGAAAGCATGCAAAAAGCAGAGCAGGTAAAAACCCCATCTGGAGAAGCAGTTTTACGTTCAGGCACTTGTAGAGTTTGTAAAGCTTCTGATCACACAACAAAGACACACTGCTTTAAAGAGGGCCTGTGTTTCAAATGTTTCGAGACTGGGCACAGAGGCTTTGAGTGCCCCAAACAAAAGCCAATGAAACCAGAAACAAACAGAAGTTCCTCTGCCCCTGAGCGCCCTTTAAACTAGAAAGCTCACACTGTAAGGGCAACAGTGTGAGTACTGATAAACTAAAGCCCCCAGAGAATCCAGTTAATGTCCATTTTAACTTAGTTGACAGTCTGACTCCAAAAGTAAACAGTGAAAAAGAAATAAGTACTATTAAGACTAGTTCCTGTTCACTTAGAGAACCAACTTACAAGAAAGTTAGTGATGAGGATGAACTGTTTCAAGTTCCAGTACTAGTTGAGGGACAAGTAGAACTCCAAGCCCTTATAGACAGTGGATCTGTAACCTGTACATTGAGTGAAACAGCTGAACGCACACTTCAGGACCACAAGATTATCTGTGACAGGGTGAGAAAACCCACAACAAAAGTACTCACTGGATGCGGAGGCAGCCAGGCTAAGACAAAATGTACCTATGAACTAAATGTTGATCTGCTTGGATGTAAGATGACAGTCAACTTTTTAGTTGTCCCAGGCCAAGATGATGACATGATCGTAGGCTCCAATGTTCTAAGACACGTGACGCAACAAGCAAAGAGAACAAAATGGTACTGGGAGAATATTTCTCAGCCTGTTAAGGAAAACAGTCATGATCCCCTTCTCGGTCTGCTTTCCAATGTTGACCGTTGGCACGGAGAAAAGATCCCAAAAAGAGTTGGCACTGCAATGTTAAAACAATGTGTGACACTGGAGCCACAGCATGAGCATCTGATATGGGGAAGGCTAAAAGAAGAGGTCCCTCTGTCTGTTGGGAGTACAGTGATGGTAGAGCCCTCAGCTTCTCATTCTGCACCAAGAAACATCATGATTGCTCGTACTGTGTGCCCGCTGTGGGGTGACAGATGGATTCCCATGAAGGTGATAAACATGCTGGATCGTCCTATTGTACTTCGTCGGAATGCAAAGATTGCTCAAGTGCATCCGTGTCTTGCCCTCGAAGAGTTACAGCTAACAGAGGACATAAAGCATGAGCCAAGACCGGTCCCTCAGAATGTTCACAAAGGAAGTGAGATGTTGCAAACTGACTTCAGAGTTAAGTTGAGAGAGTTGGGACTGAATGAAATCGATATTGACTCCTGTGAAGTTAATGATTTTTGGAAAAGACAATTGGCTGACCTCATTGACTAGACTGTGGTGAGGTCAAAAACACTGTCCACAGGATACATCTGAAAGATGAGAAGCCTTTCCGCCTTCCCTACAGGAGAGTCCCACCAGCTGAATACCAAAAATTGAGACAGACACTAAATGAAATGGAGGAGCGCGGTATCATCCGGAAGTCAAACAGTGAATGGGCCTCACCTTTAGTTTTAGTCTGGAAACCCTCTGGAGAATTACGAGTGTGCACAGACTTCAGGTGGCTCAACCAAAGAACAGAAAAAGACGCATACCCACTGCCCCACCAAGCTGACGCTCTTGCCTCCTTGGGAGGGAACTGTTATTTCAGTACCATGGATTTAACATCGGGTTTTTATAATATCCCAATCCATGAGGAAGATCGTAAATACACAGCCTGCACTACCCCGGTCGGCCTATATGAATACAACAGAATGGCTCAGGGCTTGTGCAATAGTCCAGCAACGTTCTCTCGCATGATGACTTCAATCTTTGGGGACCAGAACTTTCTTTCCCTCCTTTGTTACTTGGATGACTTGCTGGTGTTTGGAAAGACGGAGAAAGAGGGCACTCGACCGCCTTGAAATGGTGTTTTCTCGTCTCAAAGATCACAACCTCAAATTGTCTCCAAAGAAATGTTACTTTCTGAGAAAAACTGTCAAGTTCCTGGGACATATTGTATCAGAGAGTGGCATCACAACTGACCCTGCAAAAGTGTCTGCAATCAGTGATCTCAGAGTGGTGGAGCTGATGGAAGAAGATGGAAAGACTCCATCACCAACAAAAATCAAATCTTTTCTTGGAATGGCAAACTATTATTCCCATTTCATTGAGAGTTTTTCATCATTAGCCAAACCTCTGTATAAACTGACTGCTGGACAAAAGATCAAAGGTTGAAAAGTTGGCCCCAGAGCTGTCAAACCCAAGCGTCTGAAACCTGAAGATTGGACTGCAGAGTGTGATTTAGCTGTGGAAAAAATTAAACATGCACTTGTTAACACAGTTACTTTGGCTCACCCAGACTTTCAGAGACCTTTCCTCTTGTCCACGGATGTGTCTATGGATGGACTAGGTGCGGTTCTGAGTCAAACACCTGAGGGAGAGAAAAAACCGAGACCTGTGGCATTTGCAAGTAAGTCCCTGTCAAGAGCTCAGTCCCGTTACCCCGCCCATAGATTAGAGTTCTATGCTTTAAAATGGGCAGTCTGTGACAAATTTGCCCATTGGCTGAAGGGGACTAAGTTCACAGTATTAACAGACAACAATCCTCTGACATATATTATGTCAAAACCAAAGTTAGATGCCTGTGAACAAAGATGGGTGTCTAAGTTAGCGCCTTTTGACTTTGACTTGAAATACATACCTGGCACTCAGAATGTTCCTGCTGATCTGTTAAGTCGACGCCCCTTTGCAAAAACTCTGGAAGTTTGTGAAGCTCTTAAGGGTGAAGCTCAACTTGTAACATCCGAAGCAGTTCAAGAAGCTTTCCGGTTGTCAGTGAATGTACTCTAGATGTGTGACAGTAGTGTTCAGAGTGTTGAAGCTGGGAGTTTGCACCAGATTGAAAATGAGGGAGTGAAAGCTATTTTAGAGTCCTGCATTGACTGGGAATCCACCAGACCGGTTCGTAGCGCTCAGCTTTCCCACTGCACTCACAGTTTAATTCAAGGAGGTGTGGATGCACTCCCTGTCTTTTCACTGGAGGAAATAAGGGTGAAACAGAGAACAGATTCCACTCTTGCACATGTTATATTCTTTGTTGATAGAAAAAGGAGACCATCACGAAGAGAGAGAGACAATGAAACCGCATCAGTACTGAGAATGCTGAAACATTGGGAAAAACTAGTGATCAGAGACTGTGTTCTGTATCGCAGGTCAAAGGATAGGGTAGGAAAAGTCAGGTACCAACTAGTTCTTCCTGCTTCGCTTCGAAGTGCTGCTCTGAAAGGAACTCACGATGATGCCGGTCATCAAGGGCAAAGTAGGACTCTTCACTTAGTACGGCAGAGGTTTTTCTGGTCTGGAATGGACACAGATGTCAAAAAGTATGTTTCACACTGTAAACGCTGTGTCGTTGGAAAGACTCCAGAACCTGAAGCCAGAGCACCACTGGAGTCCATCAAAACAAGTGCACCATTAGAACTTGTGTGTATCGATTTCTGGTCTGCAGAGGGGAGACATGGAGAGAATGTTGATGTTCTTGTAATAACGGACCATTTTACGAAATTGGCCCATGCGTTCCCCTGCCCGAACCAAACAGCAAAAGTGGTAGCTCAGAAGCTGTGGAATCAGTTTTTCTGTATATATGGCTTCCCACAAAGAATACATTCTGACAAAGGAGCAAATTTCGAAAGCCGACTGATTGCAGAGTTGCTACAAGTTTCTGGTGTCCGTAAGTCCCATACTACACCGTATCACCCGATGGGTAATGGGCAAACAGAGAGATTCAACCGTACTCTTGGGAGCATGATCCGTTCTTTGCCTCCACGATCAAAAGAGAGATGGCCCCAAGTGATACAGACACTCACATTTTCATATAATTGCACCACTCATGAAACTACGGGATTTGCACCCTTCTACTTGATGTTCGGTAGAGTACCGAGGCTGCCCGTAGATATCATGTTCGGAAATGCCCTGAAGAATGATGAGATGCAGACTTACGATGAGTATGTGGACTGTCTTCAGAAAGATTTCAGAGAAGCTGTAAAAATCGCTCAAGAAAGTACAACTGAAGCCCAAAGGAAGCAGGCGAGAGAGTATAACAAGAGATCCAGAGGTGTGGCTTTAGAAATTGGAGACCGTGTCCTTCTGGTTAACAAGAAAGAGAGAGGAAAAGGAAAAGTTAGCTGATGTGTGGGATTCTGTAGTTCATGTGATAACTTGGAAAGATCCAACAGTGCACATCTATAGGGTAGAAGACCCAGCTACAAAGAAAAGTAGAGTAGTTCACCGTAACTTTCTCTTACCTGTCAACTTCCTTCCCTTGGAGAAACCAGAAGCCGATACCACAGTGTTCTCCACAATCTCTGAGGAAGAAACATATGAGATGAAAGACCAAAAGCACAAGTCTATGTTCAGTTCTGAAAGAGAATCTAGGAGTGGCAGGATTGCTGCCTGGATATTGGAAAGCAGAGGCCCAAAAGTGTCTCAACTTGTTAAGACACATTCTGTTCATGGACAAAGCACAAGACAAACTACAGAGATTGACACATTGTCTTCAGCAGATCATACAAGAGACCGTGACCCTTTGGTAGTAAATAGTGGAAGCAACCACAGTGACTTTCCTTGTGGCAGTTGTGATATTGATGATGTCAGTCTAAATGGCCAGAATACAGATGATGGGAGCAGTGTGACTAATTCAGACTCAACTGGAATGAGTATTGAAGAAGAAATGGTTGAAGAGTATGTGACCAGTCATAGTGTTCAAACAGAACTTAATACTGTCCCAAGTGAAGCCAGTTCTGAAAGTAGATCAGACAGTAGTCACAAGTTTAAAGTCCCAAGTAGTAAAACTAGAGTCACAAAGAAACTGTCCCCAAGAAAAGTAAGTGTGTCAGACACTGTTTTGAAACCAAATGAAGGTAGTGTAAGAACTAGATCTGGTAGATTAGTAAAGCCTGTTAAAAGACTTCTTGAGTGTATGAGCATGGTAATAAGTGAGCCACATACTACTGATCCTTTAGCAGAATTGCTCAGAATCCTTTCCAGTCTTGTTGGATGTTAAATTTCATTGTATAGTGTTAAAGTGTTCTGAATAATGTCAAAGAGTAAGCATGTAAAACTTTAAGAGTATTTGAGAAGTACTTTATTGAGGGATGTATGGTTATATGTAAAAGGGCATATTTCTTCCAAGCAAGGTTTATTGCTATTCATTTGAATGACTGAAGTCTGGATATCCCTTTAAAAGGAAATTGTCTCACATACAGCCTTAAAGTTTGCTGAAATTTGGGAGGGGAGAGTGTAATGTTCTGAGTTTTGTGTTCCAGCAAACTTTAGCGTCTTTTATTTTGAAAGAGATTTAATTTGAAGACATTTAATTATTTCATACGTTTTTCTTATCCATCCATCTTATTTTCATTCTTCATTTTTTATATTATACAAGGAAAAAATTTACTTTGTGAAAAATAAATAGTTTAAGTTTGAGTGACGTCACTTAGTGGCGCTGTTGCGTCCGACTCTCTCAGTTCTACATGTGACTGGAGAGAGTCAGGTTGGTGTTTTTGCATCTCTGTATAATGATTGATAAAAATGTAAAAAATGGTTAAAAATATGAGTCAATATCAATGTTAAAAGTGTTATAAAGATGGATTGAGTGCATAGATTTGATTTTCTGTGAAGAATCGGATGCATTTAGCAAGTTTTACAAACGAGTGGCCTTAATATGTTTGTTTAATGTTGCCGCCCGCACGCTAATTTGGAGTGCGAGTTTTTCCTTTTAATATCAGTTTTAAATACAAAATTTTGGTGGATTGAGTCTGTAGAAGTGATATGTTGTCTATTTAATTGAAGTTGAATGTGTGTAATATTTATTTAAATCGTATTTTGTGTATATTTAGTCAACTGAGGCCCAAATTGAGTTTGCAGTCACTGTGTTAATGGAGGACACGGATTAATTTGTTTTGTCTCACATCCTTCAGATAGACTGTTGGTGAGAGGATCTGTGTGTGATCCCGTGTCTTTTGTTTATTAAACTGCAGGTATGTAAATCAACAAACCACTATACGATCACATAACTGAGTGAAATTGGCTAAATATAGTCTGATGATAAATGTGTTTCCTTTTAAGTGTAATGTTAATGTAAAGGAAAAGTGTACATGTTGAATTCATTTTATTTTGTTATATAATTTTTGTTTATGTATATTTGTGTAAGAAATGTAATGAGTGACCAAAGAGACTTTTTGTCAAATGGACTTTATTATAGACTCTCTCGGTTCTACATGTGACTGGAGAGAGTCAGATAGACTGTTGGTGAGAGGATGTGTGTGTGATCCCGTGTCTTTTGTTTATTAAACTGCAGACGTGGTTCACCAAAGAGCTTGGAGTCGGTGTGTCATTTGTGGTGCTGGTTGAAATCCGCTACAAAGAGATAAGCAAGGTTTATTAACTTTTGCAAGAGAACAACAGTGTTTTGCAGATTTGGTGAAGGGTTTTCTTACTTGTGTGTAGAGTTTTGCAAAAATAGTCAATATTTACCAAAAATGTGCTTAAGGCATCAGAAAAAAACTGTAAGTAAAGAATAATTAATGATGGGTCATTCGTGCCGTAACATTGCGGGTGTGCATTATTTTCAAATAATTCAAAGGACCAAAGTCAATTATTTTGCTTATACCACGGTTACCACATTGCTTTGGTGGTTATTTTAAGACATTTGACAGATCAGGTGTGCGGTTTTTTTTTTTTTTTTTTTTTGAAAAACAAGCAACAACCATAGAACATTTCTCAACCAATCAGAATAAAGTTTTCAACAGCCCCCCAAAAAATGAAATTTCTGAGCTAATCTTATGTTCCTTTTAAGGCAATAGACATCTGACAGAATTTTAGCTTAAGAAAACAAGATGCAAAAATGAAATTTGCATATAAACAATATATTAACTTTCCAACACAAACTATTTCATGAAAGTTGCTGAGTAAAAGCATCTAAAAACAGATGATGATGAGTTCTGGCTTCTTTTATACATTAAACTTTCTTTTAGAGAAGCTTTTTTTCCATTGATTTTCTTATGTGATCATTTGCATACATTGCTGACAAACAAATGTAAAGTTTGCCTATATAAAGTGTGTTTTAGGAGAGTGTTGACCGACTCACCCTTCACATAATAGATGAATTACACAGGACATTACGACATTTTGGAAAGGAAGGGTTTCATCTAAAGATTAACACCTATCGGTTTTTCTATGACAGATAAAAAATCTACATCATAGTAAAATTGTTTATAAATAACTACAGCTGCAGATAAAAATTGCATTTTGCAGTTGTTTAAAAGTGAATATGAATTTTCTTTGCAGTGTTGAAGATCAGAAAACATTGTACCCTTTATTTCTTGTCTATTTTTTGCAAGTAGAAATTATATTTTATCTGAAATTTTGGAGAAATATTGCCAGTTCAGGGAATGACAAAAAGATAATTTTACCAAACACGTACAAATAGTAAATTCAGGAAAAAAACTGAAAATAATTTTGCAGCAGTCTCTTAACTTTTGTAAAAGCATCAAAAAACTGATCAGCGCTGGATTCATTTATTCATGTAAAGTTACACTGAGCTCACTCTATTGTTATTTTTCAAGTGATCATTTGCATACATTACTAACAAATGTAAAGTTGGTGTTAACATATAAAGTGTGTTTTAGGAGAGAGTTGACTGACTCGCCTTCACAGAAGAGATGAAGGTTGTCGTGTTTGCTCTTCTCCTCTTAGCTCATTGTGAGCTGACAACAGCTCTGTCAATAAAACACTTGTTTTATTTTATTTTAATTGTTGTAATTCAGCCACATTGATTTTGGGTTTTCGAGCATGAACCGCCTTTTTAAGGCCATGTCACAACATCTCTATAGGATTAAGGTCAGTAATTTGACTATGCCACTCCAAAGACTTAATTTTGCTTTTCTTCAGCCATTCAGAATTGGACTTGCTGGTGTGTTTTGTTAAGCAAAAAAGTCTCAGATCATCACACTACCAACACCATATTTTACTGTTGGTATGATGTTTTTTTTTAATGCTGTGTTTCTGCAGATGTAATGGGACAACTTCTGTCTCGTCAGTCATATTATTTTCCCAAAAGTCTTGGGAATCATCAAGATGTTTTCTGGCAAAACTGATATGAGCCTTTATGATCTTTTTGCTCAGCCGCAGTTTTTATCTTGGAACTTGGAATAGCACATTTTTGTCCAATCTCTTTCTTATGCTTTAGTCATGAACACTGACCTTAACTGAGGCAAGTGAGGCCTGCAGTTCTTTGCATGTTGTTGTGAGGTCTTTTGTGACCTCTTGGATGAGTCGTTGCTGCGCTCTTGGGGTAATTTTGGTCGGCCAGCTGGTCACTCCTGGGAAGGGTCTCCACTGTTCCATGTTTTCACCATTTGTGGATAATGGCTCTTACTGTGGTTCTCTGGAGCTTTAGAAATGTCTTTATAACCTTTTCTAGACTCACCCTGTTGAAAAAAACAGCATTGGACCAGCGTGGGAATTGTGCTGGCACTAGTGCTGGTTTAGTTGGTGCTGATGCTGTTGCTGGTTTGGTGCTGGTTTAGCTGGTGTTCACTAACAAACCAGCACCAAAACACAACATTTGCTGGTATGCTGTTTTTTCAGCAGGGCAGTTACTTTATTTATCATTTGTTCCTGAATTTCTTTGGATCTCACCATGATGCGTAGCCTTTGAAGATCTTTTGGTCTATTTCACTTTGTCAGACACGTCCTATTTAAGTGATTTCTTGATTGTTAACAGGTGTGGCAGTAATAAGGCCTGTGTGAGGCTAGAGAAACTGAACTCAGATGTGATAAACCACAATTATATTTTATCTATCTATCTATCTATCTATCTACCTATCTATCTATCTATCTATCTATCTATCTATCTATCTATCTATCTATCTATCTATCTATATATATATATATATATATATATATATATATATATATATATATATATATATATATATATATATATATATATATATATATATATATTAGGGCCGGGACTCGATTAAAAAAATTAATCTAATTAATTAGAGGCTTTGTAATTAATTAATCTAAATTAATCGCATTTTAATCGCATATAAATATTTGACCTGAGAACATTAAGAAGTAATTTTTTACATGGATTTTAGTATACACTCTTAGAAAGGATGTGTTAATTTTATACACATCATTGTGCTGTAAGCTTTTAACACATTATGTGTAATTTTAACACATTATGAGTCATTTTGTCTTGATTTTGTGTTCAAGTATAACACATGTTGTGTTAAAAGTAACACAAAATGTGTTGTTTCAATAATAACATAGAGATGGGTGGATTCCAGGACGACGCAGTTAGTGTGTTGTCCCAGAATTAACACTAATGTGTTGTTTTTAACAAAGCCCTATTCGGACAGGATTAGTTTTACAGGGGTAGATGGCGTAATGTAATTTTACCACAGGACGTCGGTAATATTAATGGTCAATTCGGACGGGATTAGAAATCTCTGTAAAACATTCAGAAGTGGGAGGGGTAACTCGTTGGCGCAGCGCGTCACCTCTCGTCTTCACGTGCACGTTACCTTGCTTCCAGATATCAGATGTGCAAACAACATGACACAGACAAGGAAAACACGAAACACTGTGTTTAATTTCAGTTTGGGGAGAACGTCAGTTTAATAAACAGTTCCATGCCTCTGAGAAGTAAATTTGACTTTTTTTTTAAAGTTTGTGTCGTGTTTTATTCAGAAACTGACTTGTAACTGACTTGTTTCTCCGTCTAGAACGCAAGTAAATGCTTCTTTAAGCGCTTTTATATTTAAAAGAAACCCGCAAATTAAAAGGAAATGACGCGATTTACGTGTATATTTACAGCTGGTCTATTCGCACTGGATTTGTATTACCTGATGTAATTTCTCCGGACCTTTTTACAGAAGGTAAAAGACGCCGTAATCTTTACTGACATTGTCCGTAATGATTACTGACATGGAGGATTCGGACTGGACTAAAATCACCGAGAAGCTCTGATAAAAACTTGCTTTACCCCACATCCCTATGTAAAACTAATCCCGTCCGAATAAGTCGTTGTGCCCGGAGTCGGGCTAATGTCCACGCTAGCTGCTGTATGTTTTGCATTGAGATGCTCGATGTGCTGCGGTGATATGTGAATTCCTTGTTGCATAGCTTACACACAACCATGCTTTTATCGACGCTTACATCCGTTCGTTTTTTATAAAAAAAAATTCCCATCCACGGGGCCAACCAAAGCGATCTCATCAGCCTCTTGGTTCATGTTCACTGTGGTTTGTTGTGAAGTCATGAACGCTAGTTGGTGCTCCAGTATAATCGGTCCGCCGAAACTCATGAGAAATGTTCCGCGGTGCAAAAATAAGTGCGATTAAAATGCGTTAAAAATGTTTAACGCGTTATTTTTGTGTAATTAATTAATCTTAATTAACGCGTTAAAGTCCCGGCCCTAATATATATATATATATATATATATATATATATATATATATATATATATATATATATATATATATATATATATATATATATATATATATATATATATATCGTCACACTTTTATCAGAGGGCAGTGAAGAAACTCCAAGCGAAAGTTGAATATGCGCTGCATCTATTGTCTACAGTAGGTGTAGCAATCAGATGCAAATGCTGCTGTTTTTAGTTACATTCAGAGCAGATTAGTATCTTTGAAGAGATTTCCAGTTCGGAAGATGATTATCTTCTATTAATTTGTGAAAAGTTTTGATGTGTTTTCATCAAAACTTCTTGACAAAGAGTGTTTTGGAGGCATGAAAATAAATTTCTTCAGTGCTGGGCAGTAGCTTCACTACAAGTAGCGAAGCTAGTAGTTTAACTACATTTTTCAGTAGCTTGGTGGTAGCTTAGCTGCTTTCTAAATCAAATAGCTTTTCAGTAGCTAAGCTCTTTTTTTGACCAAGTAGTGAGGTAGCTTCCACACAAGCTAAAATTTTCCAAACATTTCTGAAGTCGTCCTGAATTTGAGAATAAGCGCGTCATTTGAATCGACACAGGACGTCGTTTGTTCCGTATTTTCGAGTTGTGCAGCCTTCATTCATACAAAACATTACCACTCGCATTCTGTGAAGACTCGTGCTCTACCTCTGATTGAGTTATGTCATCAAGCCAAGCTAATATAAAAACATGTAATAAATATTACAATTGAAATTATTAATAGAATGTGCAGCTACCTGCTGCCTGCGGGCCCACGTTGGAGACCCTTGTGTTAAGATATGTCAGGGCCAGGTGTTTTTAAATAAAGGCAGCTCAAACATTTTATTCTGGGAGTAGGATAAGTCCAGCAAACAGCCCCAAAATGTGAAGTACCTAGGCCTGCATTATGCGTGTATTGCCTATAATTACCAAAATGATAAATTGAAACTGAATAAATAATTACATAATAAAACTGGTTAAAAATAAAAAAGTAGCTTGGATGTAGCAAGCTACTATTGATGTAGCTTAGCTTGCTACATTTCCCAGAGGGGTAGCTTCAGTGTAGTGAAGCTTCATTTAATGTGAAGTAACTGGTAGCTTAGCTCACTACATTTTCCAAGTAGCTTGCCCAGCACTGAATTTCTTTATCATATGTTTGTTTCTCTTTTGGGTGTGTACGTCACTAAATTTCTTATGTGATAATTTGCATACATTGCTGACTAACAAATCTAAAGTTTGCCTATATAAAGTGTGTTTTAGGAGACTGTTGACTGACTCGCCCTGACATGCCTAAATAAAACGATTAGAGAAAAAATAGAGATTTTTTTAGCTGTAGACAAAAATTGCATTTTGCAGGTGTTTAAAAGTGAATATTAATTTTCTTTGCATTGTTAGTGGTCAGAAAACACTGCACCCTTTATTTTTGGTCTGTTTTTTGCAATTAAAGGTTATATTTGAGCTTAAATTTTGGATAAATATTGTCATGTACAAATAGTAAATTCAGAAAAACTGAAAATAATTTTGAAGCAGTCTCTTAATTTTTGTAAAAGCATCTGAAAACCGATCAGTGCTGGATTCATTTATTCATGAAACTTACACTGAGGGCACTCTATTTTTTTTCAAGTGATTATTTGCATACATTACTAACAAATGTAAAGTTGGTGTTAACATATAAAGTGTGTTTTAGGAGAGTGTTGACTGACTCGCCTTCACAGAAGAGATGAAGATTGTCGTGTTTGCTCTTCTCCTCTCAGCTCATTGTGAGCTGACAACAGCTCTGAAAAGAAAACACTTTTATTTTAGAAATGCCACAATATGGACACAAGCTCAACGTCACTGCAGAAGCTCCTATGTAGACCTGTCCAGTCTTGACAGCAAGGAAGAAATTACAGCATTAAACACTGCAAGTGGACTTAATGGTTCATACGGATCCAGCTGGGTTGGTCTGATAAAAATCTCTGCAAACAACTGGCAGTGGAGTGATGGAAGCAACAGAAGTTTTATCCTTTGGGGACCAAAACAAACAAATGTTTCAGTCACTGACATCTGCGCTCTAGTTATAAACGGTGGTTTGTATAACTACTACTGTAGTTATTCATTCCCTTACTTCTGCTACAAGTGGGACACTAAACTGATTGTGGTTAAAGAGAATAAGAGCTGGGAGGACGCGTTGCAATACTGCAGGACTTATCACACTGATCTGGCCAGTCTGCCAACAGATTTACATCTCATCCAAGCCAAACAATCCACTGCTGAGACATCAAGTGTGTGGACAGGTCTACGATTCATGGCAGGCTCATGGTTCTGGTTAAGTGGGGCGAATCTGGGATATCTTAGTGTTCAACTACCAGCCTGTCCTGCCAATTACACTTACTGTGGATCTCTAAACCTAAAAACTCAGAGCTTTGAGAACAGAAACTGTATGGAGGAACTTAACTTTGTGTGCTATTAGAGAGGAGGGTGAGTATCAAAGCGTTAAGTTCATAAAGTTATACTCTGTGTGAATATTCAATGTTTGCCGAACTTATGATTACATAATGTTATTCAATACTGATATTCTTGTACAATAACTTAAAAAACAATATGTTGATCTGCTACTTACATGTGTTTTTTTTTTGTCTTTTTTCATAGGCTTTGAGAGACCACATGGGAAAACAAGACAAATGAAATATGTTATGTCTAGAGAGCTATTTATTCAAAATACTAATATGGTAAATTAGCAAAACATAGTGTGAGCAATTTATATAGAAGTAGCGATTTTGTGTAATATCTGACCTGAATATGAACTTTGTGTATATTGATAATGAACATCACAATTATGCAATTAATTTTGTTTAAAGTGTCGTTTGTCTTTTATTTTACCAAAGGTTAGTATGTGTCTGTGTATGTAATACAAGTAGTGATGATGCATAAAATGTTTTGCCGCTATTGAATGCTTCTGAAAGTAGAAAACTCAATATTACAACAGAGTTATGTATTAGATTAAAACACAAACAACTGGTACAAAAACAAAAGGTACACAAACTACATAAGCAACGAATCCATCAAAAACCCCTTTGACCCTTTCAGACCCTTTGTCTCTTGCAGCGCAAATGGCGCACTTCATGAGGACTTTCGGTCTCATGGCCTTAAATTGCACATGCTCGCTTAGTCTACAAATCAATAGGGTGTCCCATCTGTCATTTTTATGCTCCGAAGTGTGCTCATCAGCACCCCCTTTGCACCCTTGATGCAGTCTTTGGCTAAGCCCGCACTGCAGCAGGCTTCGCGCACTTTACCAACCCAGAGGTCCTTGCAAAAGAGCAGTCAGACCAATCAGAAGATAATAGGGAGGAGTTCACACTGATGGGTAACCTATCTACCTATTAACAGAGTGACTCTCGAGTCTGTCCCAAAACACAAAAAAGTGCAATCATATTAATACAACTTAACATTATACATTATAAAATGAAAGAAAAAAATGCTAAAAAGGGGCAGGGCTGCAATTAGGGTTTCAGTCTTTTCGGAATTTAATTGTAGACAGTTACTAGCAAGCCACGATTTTACCCAAGAAATACTATCCAACAGATCTGTTACAATACAACTGTAAGTCATCAGCATAAAAATAATATGACACATTCTTAAAATTACTTATATTTTTTTCCCAGAGGGCTAATATGCATTAAAAAAACAAAGTGGACCTTAGACAGAGCCCTGGAGAACACCACACAGATTTGGAGGCTTCAGACAGTGTAGCATTTACATATACAGAAAATGTTCTATCACCCAAGTAAGAGGAAAAACAATTTAAAACAGACCCAACAATACCAAACTCTTGTTTCAATCTGTTACTAGGCTCCGCTGGGTCCAAATTGGGCTTTTTTTAATGGGGCTTATCGCTGCCTGTTTATAAAAAATTTCCTAGTGGAAAGTGACAAGTTAATTATTTTGACAACAAAAGGTGTAACAAGATCAATCACTTTAAAAAACAAAGAAGTTCGTGATATATCTAATAGTTTAACATATAGCTTCATTTTTTAAGTAAGACCTTGACATCATCCAATAAGACCGCAGAGAAGCTATATGTAAAACCATTAGATGGTTTTACACTTGCTCTGATCTCGTTAACCTTGTTTAAAAAGTATTTTAAAAATCTGTTGCCATCTTAAATGGTATAAATGGCCACTAGTGGAGGAGATGGTGAAACAAGATTCTGAATGGTATCAAAGACAACTTTGGGGTTTTTCTTATTTTGATTCACAAGTTCAGAGAAATACATAGATTGGGCATGCGTCAACATTTTATTTTGTGATGTAATCAGCTCCTTTAAATGTAGTCTGTGCACTTCCAAATTAGTGGATTTCCACAAGTGCTGTACCTTACGACATGTTGTCCTGAAGGGAGAAATCTCCTCATTTAACCAGGTACAAGGATTTGTAGAACGCTCACCGAATTCTGATTGGTTGAGAAGATGAATCGCGTTTAGGCTAAAATAGGCTCCGGCGCTTATTGCGTTTTGGAAAAGAACGGCATCTTGTACCTACATTTTAACCAGGAGATGTAGTGATTTGGCATGAAACGTTCATGGAGCAGTGAATAGGTTCAGTACACAGCCAAATGACATGACAAACTAATTTTTTTTAAATGGCATTCATCACGTTTTGTAAAAGAGCCCTTTGTCTGTAATTAGATGCTTTTACTCAGAAACTTTCATTCAATGATTTGTGTTGCAAAGTTGATATATTGTTTATATGCAAATGTCATTTTTGCATCTCGTTTCCTCAAGCTGAAATTCTTTTAGGTGTCTATTGCTTTAAAGCAGGGGTGCCCAAACCTGGTCCTGGAAGGCCGGTGTCCTGCTTAATTTACCTCCACCTTGCAAAATGCCCCAAAATTGGGAAATGCCCTTTTTTTGTTCCACAGAGACCCTACAACATTTCTCAATATGAGTTCTTGTCTGTGTTCTTGTGGACTTGTAAAATATAAGCAGAGATTCGATGTCTCTTGGACGTCAGAGCTGATGATTTTATAAATGCAAAGCTGTCCTCCATACACACAAATAGTGACATTACGGGATTTTTAACACACACAATAACGCGCGTGCACAGCCATTGCTTAAACGAGCTCATGTTTGCGTCTTTTTGGCTTAAAAGGATAAATGCTCATATTTCAAAATAGCTGTCTTAGTGAGTATCATAGCTAAGAACTGTTTCCTTAAATTTGAATTGACTATGGACCCAACATCAGTAAAGTCTGCCCCGGAAACTGAATAATTTATTGTAAAGTTTCTTGTTGTCCACTAGATGTCACTAGTGTTACCAAATAAATAAGAGCCCAAGACTATTAAGACACAGGCATATTGATAATGAGGTAGGAAGCCATGTAGCAGTTACAGTACTTATGTGACTGAGCATGTCCTTGAGTCTTTTGTATTATGGGGCAATTTCACAGACAGGGCTTAACCTATTCTCAGACTAAAATGCATGTTTGAGCCGCCCTAATTTAAAAACACCCTGTACTGACATTTCCTAACATTTTCACTTAGATTTGGGGTTTGCGTACAAAACATGCAGTGTTTTGTGCCATAGATACGCCAAATTCCAATTTTGCCTGCATGTGATACGCCAGTTCTTCCCGTTTACTTATATGGCGCATCTTTTCTTGTCATTTTATTTATTGGTTTCTCATTTGTTTTCTGTATTTTTACCATTGGGTTTTGGGTTAGTCCAACTTTTTGCAACATAAAATGATATCCTAACCCAAACCCTGATTCTAACCCCAACTCCAAGCAACCATGATTTAAAAATAAACAAAACATTGAGTAACCTATATTAAATTACATCCTAAAGCAAGCAACACAATCAACAAATGGTTAAAAAAACAGAAAACAAATGAGAAACCAATAATTAAAACACCACAAAAAGATGTGCCATATAAGTGAACGGGAAGGATTGCATGTCATATGCACTCAAAATTGGAATTTGGCGTATATATTGCATGATAATCACACTGCGTGTTATTTGTACATATTTGGTGAGAAAGGGTTGAATTTACATGTATTATTTTCTACATGTTTTTCGTCTGCTTTTAAAAGTATTCTTGCCTGGAGTTGGGGTTAGAGTTGGGGTTTGGGTTAGGATGTCACAGAAAGTGGCCAATGGTAAAAATAGGATAAAACAATGAGAAAACAAAATATAAAATGACACGATACAGAAAGTCGTGCCACAGGCACAAAAAAACTGAAATATAGAAATTCGCAACAAAACAGACTTTCGTGCTCCAGGGGCATGAAAAACAGAGTAAAATCATCAAATCCTGTCAATAGCCATGATAAGGTTTACTTGGGAATTTATAACAAAAATTTTCAATAGAATGTAAACACACACACACACACACACACACACACACACACACACACATACAAATATATATATATTTGGGCTGTCAATAGATTAAAATATTTAATCGCGATTAATCGCATGATTTCATGAGTTAACTCGTGATTAATCGCAAATTAATCACACATTTTTATCTGTTCTAAATTTACCTAAATGTAACACTTTTTTTTGTTTTTTAATGCTCTAATCAGCATGGATTTGTATAATATATGCAAATGTAAGTCTGCAACAGCCTGTTTACATTTTCAACAGAACCATTGTTGTGGTTTTCCTTTTCTTCAAATAAAACAATCTTCAGGTTTTGATTTCAAAGATGGACTTTATTGTTAGCGAAATAAAGCCGTGAGGAGATCTTGCAAGATCCACTGGCTTCTTCTGGCACCCTGGCTGATATATATATACTTTTGGGTCCCTCCCCTTAATGCTTAGAACAAATATATGATTTGTAATCTATAGAACCACATGACATTCCTCAGACCCGTGGCTCCCTCCCATGACCTATTTGACCCTGGGCTATTACCTTTGTGCCTGACCAGATGGCACTTTAAACTTCCTTGAAACCTGAATACACCCACCTTAAACTTCCTTGAAACCTGAATACACCCAGCTGGTCCAGATGGTCCAGATGGTTCTTTAGACTACTGCATAGTTGGATTATATTAGTAAACTCATAATGCACATATTTGGATTAAAATAAACTACTTCATAATCCCCGCTCTGAGGCTTACCTAGCCTCAGTTTTCCTGTTTATTTATTTTAATCCGGAGTGCTGTTTCATAATTCAGTGTCTCCCTATTACTATCTTGTGGCTAAAGAAAGCCACTATACATTACCAATTACCCAATTATGCCACAGCACTTCGAACTATGGACATTAAGACAAACATCTTTCCATTCTCATTTTGACTTGAATGTAAAAGTAAAAGTACTTAAGCCCTAAACAGTTTGTGCGCAATTGGTTTTGCGCTTACAGATGTCATTATAGTTATGTAGAGTATATGAAAAACATCGTAAATGTAAAGTCAACGTTAATGAATCCAAGTAAATAATAAAAACAAAAGTAAAGTATGCATAATAAACACAAAATAAATGTTAAAGATTAATGTTCAAATTCAAAACGAGTAAATATAACTAATTGATACTGAATTCAATCATAAAAAGTAAAAAATAAGTATAATAAACAAGTATAAATGTAAGTTGATTCAAATAAACAAAGTAAATAAAAATAACCAATAATAAAACTAGGTAAAGATGGCATAATAAACACAAATAAATGTAGATTAACTCAAATAACATAAGAAAATGTGAGCCACTAATATACTAAGTAAAGATTGCAACACACATGAAAGTAAAGTATTCCAAATAAATCAAGTAAATGTAAATAACCAATAACAAACTAAGTAAGGATTGCATAATACACACATAAATGTAATTAATTCAAATAAAACTAGTAAAAGGAAATTACCAATAATACACTAAGTAAAGATTGCATAATACACACATAAATGTAATTAATTCAAATAAAACTAGTAAATGGAAATAACCAATAATACAATTGAGTAAAGCATGCATAATAATTCTTGATATCAAGAAAGCCCTTTTTTTTTTTTTTTTTTTAATCTTCATCTCCATCCTCATCAGAGGTGCTTGAATTCTCATATACTAGTTGTAAATTCATTACTGTCTTGTAAAGCAGATCTTGATAATATACAGATTGATTATTCTGCGATTTCAATTTCCTATCATCTTGATATTTCAGCACTTCCATTTGTTTAACTGTGGCTTTGATAATGAAGATTTTTAATAAGGGTATTACACAACAAAATAATAGTCCTCCAATGCTGCTTGCTACTCCCAAGAATATACCTAATTTTGCTAACCAAGCCCCCCATGCTCCTAGTTTTAAATCGAACCAGTCCCATATTTTCTCATCCCTTCCTGTATTGTTTTCCATTTCTATTTGTAAGTCTTTGAGTTTTGCCATGTCTTTTGTAAATGTACCTTCTGGTGAGGTATTATTAGGGATAAATGTACAACATTGATGTCCAAATAAAATACACACTCCATTTTTATCTGCTAATATCCAATTTAGAGCAAGTCTATTCTGCCATGTCATTTTACTTGTTGCATCTAGTTGTTCTCCTAACGACATCAACGCCTCATTGGTGTGATTAATGAATCTTTGCTGATTATAATATATGTAATTTATCCATTCTGTATTTTTATTTTGTGAAATCCAAATAAATATTGATTCAAAACCTGATTTTACTTCATCTCTAGCCTTAAATTGATTTGGTACCCCTCTTGGTTGACCTATTGGGTCTAAATATACTTTAGGATCTGGTTCGTAACTTCTCTTAACTCTATGGTTAATTGTGTCTTTTTTCTCCAACTTATTATCAAAATCCCATTCTATTATTTGAATTTCCTGTATTAGTCGTACTCTTGTGCATTTTCCTTTCCATCCTACTGGCAAAGACGGTAAAAGTTTTCTATGGCCACAAACCCAGAAAAAATCTGCTATCGCTTGTGTTTGATCTTTATAGGTATCCGCATCAGGTAATGCAATAGTTTGATTTTCACAGGTTTTTTCTGGAACTATTTTCTTTCCCTTTCTTATTCCTGATGACCTAATAGGGTGGAAATCTAAGGAATCGCCGGCCTGTCGAAGTTTTGTTTTATCTATGGTCCAAATTACTTTGCATTTTCCTTTAAATTGTCCCATATTAATATCCCCTGTGGTTTTTACAAAGCACTCATATTCCTTACTATAATCTATGGTGTACCATTGTGGAATCTCTATTTTTTGATTATTTTGTATTTGCATAATTTTGGATATATCAATACCTTTACATCTAGCTGCTAAGTTTCGTATGTGTCGATACATACGTCTATCTTTGGCATTACTTAGAAAACCCAAACATTCTGCTGGACAAGTAGGTTTAAGCATTTTCATATCACAATAGAGTCTATTCATCTCGGCACATTTCTCAAAATCAAATGGATTTGGTACTATTATTACTTGGCTTGCAGGTGATTTAGAACAAAATAGGCAGTTTTTTCCTTGTATGTCTGTTGCTGTAAAGGTTGCCCATTCATACCATTGATTACTTTGTGCCGTTTCCCACAAAATATCTAGTTGGGTATCTTCTTCATACATGTTGTAATCGTCCTCAATGTTTCTCCTTTGTTTTCCACTTAGTGTCAGTTCAGTGGTATTCGCAATTGTGTTGTTCTTAGGTTCCTTTGTGTGTGCAAAAGTCAATTGCTGGGATGTGTGATTGAGCGTTTGTGTTAAGGGTAGTAAAGTTGATGACAGGGCCATGTGACTGAGGTTTTGTGTCGGTGCAATTGAGATTAGCTGAAATGAGGTGTGATTAAAAGTCTTTGTGGTTGCAAGTGACGGTGATGTAACGGATGCATCGTTCAAAGTCTGTGTTATGGCCGGTGAAATTGATGTCCGAGATGTGTGATTAATTATCTGTGCTGTTCCAGGTGAAGTTAATGACAGGGAAGTATGATTCAGAATCGGAGTTACAGGTGTTGGTGTCCATGGCATTGTGGTGTGATTCTGAATTTGAATGGTTGGTGTCGTTGTGTTGTCCGTAGCATGAATTGGCCACAAGCATATGATGATCAGGCATGTTGTCAGATGTGTTCTGTCCATTGTCATTTCCTGATGCCACACCTTGTGTCTCATTGCTTTTATCCGTCGATGATTCTTGGTTGTTTGTTCCAAGGCTGTCCTGTCCAGTCGCTGGCTTTTCTGTATGAGCTTTGGTGCAGTGGTTCAAGTGATACCACGTGTTCCTGCCTTCCACTCGAACTGCTGTTGGGGTAGCGGCCACTACTTTATAGGGTCCCTCCCTTCTGGCCTGGTTCCATTTCCTCCTGAATACCCTCAGATAGACGTGGTCCCCTGGGGCAATTGGGCATGTGGTCTCCGTCTCCTCACACGACTGCTTTCTTTTTTCCTGCACATAAATAGCCTTATGGATAGCAGTTAGTTTTTTCATGTATGACCTTAATTCCATTTGCAATTGTTCTAATGGAGGACCCGAGTATGGGCCTCTACAAAAGGGAGCGGGCATAGGTCGACCTGTAAGCATTTCATGCGGTGTTAGATGTGTATTTCTGTTAGTTTGCATGCGATAGCTCATTAGTGCTAGAGGTAAAGCATCAACCCAGTTAAGTTTAGTACTTGCACATATTTTATTGAGTTTTGCTTTGATGATCCCATTGGCTTTTTCTACCATTCCTTGAGATTGTGGATGATAAACACATCCCAATCTTTGCTTTATTCTTAAATGTTGTAGTACTTGTTTTACAGTTTTTTGAATAAACGCAGATCCATTGTCTGAACTTATTTCTGATGGTATTCCGAATCTAGGAATAACCTCTCTTGTCAGAAATTTAATCACTGTCCCAGCTCCTTCGTCAGCCGACGGTACAGCTTCCACCCAGCGACTAAATCTACAAATAACAACAAGCATATATTTCTTACCCTGCACTCTTTTGATCATATCCACATAATCCATCACCAAGTGTTTAAAAGGACCCTCTGGTACCGGAATATGACCTATTGGTGTTGTTATTCCTTTTCTGACATTGTATTTAGCACACACTTCACATGTTGACAAAAATTCCTCTACGGTTGCATACAAATATGGAGACCAATACCCTTGTTCTTTAATCTTTCTAATCACTTCTGCTCTGGCACAATGATCAAATCCATGTGCATCTGGGATTAGAATATTCAACAGTGCGGTTGGTGCAACAATGTGACCTTCATGAGACCGCCAAATGTTTTGGGAGTCTTTCGTAGCCCCTCTTCTGTGCCACATAGATTGCTCATACGGTCCTGCCTGTTGCTGAATCCGAGCAATATCATCTATGGTTGGATTGGGTTCTATAAGAACTTCTGGAGCTATTATTGCCACCTGACACCCGGAGGCTTTTTTAGCCTCTGAATCTGCTGCATTATTACCTTTGATGACAAAATTGTTGCCTTTTTTGTGAGCTTGACATTTGATAATGGCTAATCTTTTTGGCAACATCATAGCAGAAATTAATTCAACTATCTGTTCAGCATGTTGAATGGGAGTTCCACCACTTCTTTTAAAACCTCTTTGTTTCCATACTGCCCCAAAAAAGTGGCTGACACCGTGTGCATAGGCTGAGTCAGTAAATATGTTTGCTGTTTGTCCTTTTGCCAATTTACATGCTGCTGTAAGAGCTTTTAATTCTGCTAATTGAGCAGAACATGACTGGGTGCAGTTTTGGGATAGTATGGGCACAAAGTCTTCTCCCTCTTTTTTCACTACTGCATAACCAGTGTGAATTCCTAAATGATCTCTGAAACTGGACCCATCTACAAAGTATGTGACATCCGTTTCAGTAATTGGAGTAGATTCAAGATCAGGTCGTAACCTGGTGAATGCTAATGAGTTAGCAACACATTCATGTGGCTCACCTTCATAAGCTAAAGGAATTAACTCTGCAGGATTAACTGTATTACACCTTTTAATTGTAATATCTGGATGTGTAAGTAGCAATGAATATGCCAAAGTACGGGCTTGTGTCAAAACAAATTTCCCTTGTTCAATTAATTCTGCAATTTTGTGATGAGTATATATAATAACTGGGTATCCCATAGTTATTGTAGATGCTTTTTCATATGTCTGAAATACTGCTGCAAGACCTTGTTGATAACAAGGTGGATACCCTTGTGCTACATTGTCTAGTTTAGTGCTGTAGTATGCTATTGGTTGCTTTTTCCTACCACTGCAGGTTTCTTGCATTAATACTGCAGAAGCATATCCATCAGCTCTGTTGGCAACAAACAAGTGGAAAGGTTTGGTATAATCAGGTGTACTTAAAACAGGTGATTTTTGTAGTTCCTGTTTAATCAATTCAAATGCTGTTAATGCATCTGTAGTCCAACTTAAGGAGGCATTTAGATTTTGTAACCCTGCCTGTTTCATTATGTCTCTCAATGGTGCTGTTTTGATTGCATAATCTTCTATCCAATCAGCATTGAAACCTGTCATTCCTAAAAAAGTCATCATCTGTCCTACTTTTTGTGGCAATGGTGCTTTACTTATGCCTTCTAGGTGTGTTGGGGCTATGGCCTTTGTGCCATATGAGATTAACCTCCCTAAATATTCCACTTGTGGCTGGCAATATTGTAGTTTGGTTTTGGATACTTTATGACCTCCTTGAGCTAGTTTAGTAAGTACCTTTATTGAGTCTCTATGGCATTGTTCGAGTGAGGTTGAACAAATCATCAAATCATCCATGTATTGCAGCAAAGTGCTGTCTATCATGAGATCTTCCAAATCAGCTTTAAGTACCTGATTAAATATTGTTGGTGATTCCTTAAAACCCTGTGGTAATTTTGCATATGTATATTGTTTACCCGCATATGTAAATGCAAACAAATATCTACTTTCCTCCGCGACTGGTATGCTGAAAAATGCAGAACATCAATCACAGTAAAGTATTTGGCATCAGTGGGGACATTTGTTAGCAGAGTGTGTGGATTTGGCACATCAACTGGACTATCCTCTACTATGTCATTTATTGCTCGTAGGTCATGTACGAGGCGCCATTTATTTTTGTTTGCTTTAATTACAGGATAAATTGGCGTGTTACAATAGCTGTTTGTTTCAAACAGTACTCCCGCTTTCACTAATCCTTCAATTGTACCTTTTATGCCTAACTCAGCCTCTGGGCGTAACGGGTATTGTGCTTTCCTAGGAAGGCATGCATTTGGCTTAAGCTTTACTTTGATTGGGCTGGCTGATTTTACCAAACCCACATCTGTTTCATTTTTTGACCATAGCTCTGTTGGGACTTGTCGTTCTACATCTTGTAATAACTCAGTATAAAAACTCTCCTCTGTTTCAGGTATTGACATCATTTGAATTTGTTCCTGTTTGTTAATCATTATTTCCTGAGGAACACCTAACAAAGAATTTCCATACAGTATTTGAATGTAATTTTTATCAGCTGAATGAAAAATCAATGGATTGTCAGTTGTTTCCCATTGACTTTGTGTAGCCTTTTTTAACATAGGCCCAATATCTTTAATAAAGATTAATAGGAGTCTGGTTTGATATCAGGATTGGTAAGGTCACACTGTTGTTATTAGTTTGTAGACAAATCGGAGCGGTCATTGGAATTAACTGTGTTTGTCCCGAGAATCCTATTGTCTTTACAAATTTGCCAGACATGGGGAGATGTGATGCATAATTTGAATTTACACATGTATAAACCGCTCCTGTGTCTACCATCATGGGTATGTTTTTTCCTTCTACTTCAACCTGTAAAATTGGTTCTTGATTTGCATTAGTGGTTAAAATTGGTAACTGTCTCTCCCCAATAGGATTCTCTGGGCATCTCTAAAAATCTTGGTTTCTACCTACCCAGGGGTTCACCGGACCTCGTACAGACCTTTGCCAATTGTTCCCCCTCCTTCCCCTCGGGGGCTGAGTCCAAGGGTTGCTAGGACAACCACTCTTTATATGTCCTCTCTCGCCGCACCCCCAACAGGATACTTCAGGAAGTCTGCCTGCTCCTCTCCTGTCCCCTTGAGGTGGATTTCTTTTCCACCCCATCGGCCCTGGCTGCTGAGCGTATACATTGATGATGGGTACGGGGGTCTGGTGTGCATTAGGAGGGTTTGTTGTGGGCGGAGTCTGCTGGACAGCTGGTGGAAGAGAATTCACAGGAGCCATCACTGACATCTGGTTAGGTTCGTCTTTCTGTACTGCAGCTTGAATCTTTCTCTTGTTTTTATTTGAAAGTTCTTCCAGCTGTAACTGTGTCAGTTTTCTTTGCAGTTCTTTCTCTTGCGTTTTCATCTTTTGTTCATTTTTTCTGAATAAGTCCACAGCATGACACACGTGGTCACAAAACTCTTTGTGTGATTTAGAGTTTAGACCTACCACATCTTCTAGTTTGCTTTTTACAGTCTGTGGCATAGCATCCACTATGGCATTTCTAAAAAGGGTTGTCATTAAAGGGTCCCCCTCGGGGTCTCCCTCAGTCTCTTGTTTCCATCTCTTTAAGTGTCTCTGAACATAAGTGATGGGATTCTCTGTGTCCCCCAGTTCCTCCCCCTTCAGTGCCTTGGGGTCGATTCTGGTTTCATATTCAGTTCGTAAAACTCGCCAAACGGCGGGACGGTATGCATCAAAAACAATCCCATCCATGTCGTAGGAATTAACGGCTCTGTGCAAGTTAGAGTCCTGAAGGATTTGATCAGTCTTTGCTCCCCCTACAATTCTCGCTAGGAGGGCTTTGATGTCTCCTACTGCAATCAGCTTTCCAGCTAATTCTTCCTCCAGAATTTTGATGAACTTACCAGCCCCCTCGTGGATGTCCGGGAGTCGGTTGACCAGATTTTCCAAGTCTTGTGACCCCCAGGGTACGTAGTTACCTTGAGCTCCTTTAATTAGAATGGGGAGCTGCTTTGTTAATGGTCTTAGTGATTTTTCTTCCCCGCGTGACCACTTTCCCTCATCAACCAGGGACTCCGCTCCTCTTTCTCCCTCCCTGCTCGGTTCACATGTGACCTCAAACAAATATTCTTCTTCAGATTCTTCCTTTTCTGGTAAGATGTCTTTTATAACCTATTTTTTCTTGTCTGCCTGCTCATATGGTAGTTTTTCACTTGGTGTTTTCATTTTATACTGTGTTTTCATTTTTTCTAATGCTGTTCGTGCTTGTTTGTAACAATCTAACTGCAGTGTTGTTTCTTTTGTTTTTATAGCTGGCTTAGTTTTAGGTCTTACTACTTGTTCCATCTCCTCATCCTCCTCTTTCTCCTCATCGTCTATTTCCACATTTCCCTTCATCTGCATCTCACCCAAAATTTCAACAGTTCCTTTGAGCAATGGAAACTGACCCTCAGAGGTCAAATAAGGAGGGGGGTCTGCATATTTTTGTTCCTTAATCATGGTTTCTTGTTCCATGTCTTTCAACAGCCTTTTGGCCTGTTTTAAATTTTTTCGCAGACATTCCCCTTCTTTTTTGAACAATGCTAACACTTCATGCTCCTTTTCACGTTTTTCTTCTCTTTTTTTGTTTTTCTTACTCGTATTTTTGGTTTTGTAATTTTTAACCAATGTTTCCATTTCCTCACACAATGCCACATCAAAAGTCCCCTCTTTTGGCCATCTGGTAACCATACTTTTTGTACGTTTTTGCCATTTCTTAGAGAGATGCTTTATGAGATCTTTACTCAATGGGTATTTTACTCCCAAGAGTTCAACAGGACTGTCTGCCATATCTTTATTTTGTAATACACCAGCCCTCTAATTTTCTTGTACTCAGAACACTTTATAATGTTCTTATCTTATATCTCCAAAAAATCCCCACAGTTTCTCAAAATGTTTTAAAATGGTTATTTTTTCACATCCAAAACATATCAAACCACAATATCAGCCACCTTTTATATTTCCTAAACTTTTTATATTTGGTACAGAAAATAAGTTTTGACCAAACCTTAAATTTCAAAAGTATACATCAATATTTTAGCTCAATAATATATAAACCACATTGTTACCCAAAAATGTTTCAGTAATGACTCAGCATTCATATCAATCCCTTTATTAATTTATTTGGGCTCCCTTTATAGTTTAGGGCTCATTTCTTGCATACTCTAACCCTTTATTTGTAGGGTGTATAATTCAGTCATACAATTATCCCTTTATTTATAGGGCTTATCTATCATACTTTATCCCTTATCGGGCTTATTTCAAGCATTCACTTTATACCCAGTAAGACAGCACTCACGGCCCCCCTGCTCAGCCACAATGACAGACCAAGGGAAACGTATGCACCACCCCCACTAGATGCAAAGTTTATAGAACACACACGCACTCTCACACTGCAGCTTGCAAACACACTCAAAATTCAGACACACAGAGTACATATATTTTCATACATAAAACCTTGTACGCCACCCCTTGATATCACCTTATATACCCCAATCAAATGACCATTACACCTCCATCAACATGGTCGTTAACTAAAACAATAAAATATACCACTTTTACACGGTATACTGTCAATATCGATAAACACTTCCAACCACACGACATTGACCTCTATACCCTTGTATAGACTTCTGTATCATACACCTCCAATCAACAGATACAGGCAACTCTTACGCGTTCTCTTCAATTAAAATCTGTTTCAAGTCACTGTGATCATCAACGCCAACTCATCAGTAAGAAAATACAGATTCATGCATGCATGCCTTAGTTAGATTGTATCCTTGAAATCAAAACCCAGTTCACATCTATGGTTCTTAAATTTAGAAGAGCTTAAATTTCTCACCACGTTGAGCAAAGTCTGCCAAACAACACAAACCTAATTTAATAAGCAAAAAGTGCTTACCTTATGGCCATACGTTGTTTGTGTTGCTCGTCAGGTTCGCCCAGGTGGTGTGGCTTTCCAGCTCTTTTCTATCCCGGGTTTCGGCACCAAATGTTGTGGTTTTCCTTTTCTTCAAATAAAACAATCTTCAGGTTTTGATTTCAAAGATGGACTTTATTGTTAGCGAAATAAAGCCGTGAGGAGATCTTGCAAGATCCACTGGCTTCTTCTGGCACCCTGGCTGATATATATATACTTTTGGGTCCCTCCCCTTAATGCTTAGAACAAATATATGATTTGTAATCTATAGAACCACATGACATTCCTCAGACCCGTGGCTCCCTCCCATGACCTATTTGACCCTGGGCTATTCCCTTTGTGCCTGACCAGATGGCACTTTAAACTTCCTTGAAACCTGAATACACCCACCTTAAACTTCCTTGAAACCTGAATACACCCAGCTGGTCCAGATGGTCCAGATGGTTCTTTAGACTACTGCATAGTTGGATTATATTAGTAAACTCATAATGCACATATTTGGATTAAAATAAACTACTTCACCATCAGCCATAGTTTTATATATGATTTTCCCTTTAGAAGACCTTGTTCTTTCTCCATTTCTGTTTGCTGCTGCATCATTTGTGACCTGTGCTGCAAATGGAGTTGGGATGAGCAATTTTAAAAAAATGTGTCATTTATATTTTAACATTCTCTATTAAAAAGCTTCAAAACAATTGGAACAATTGTTTGAATCTGACAAAGCATGACAGAACTATACCTGTTTACGCAGAGCAAAAAAAATTTTGTTAGATGTCTATTTATATCTGGGTCGCGCACTCTCGTGTTTGTGTGCATGCGCTTCAGACGTCTGCGTCAGACATTGCTTTTGAGCCTTGTCACTCTTAATAACTCTTTTAACATCAATCAAATTCCGGAACTTTATCTCTCGTAATATTTATTTTAACATCAAGAAAGCCCTGCCGTATATTTTCTATACTTTCTGAATGCTTTAAAAACAAAACTAAAAAGTGAAAGAAGACGCATCTTTGCTTTATATGGATTTGGGACGGTACACCTCATAGAAAACGTCTGTGGGTCAAACAGAAATTGTGTGTTGCACAGAGGTGGAAAAAGTACTAAAATTTTGTACTCAAGTAAAAGTAAAGTTACTTTAATAATATTTTACTTAAGTAAAAGTAAAGTTACTTGTCTAAAAATCTACTCAAGTAAAAGTAAAAAGTAAGTCATTTTAACTTTACTCAGAGTAAAAGTTACTTTTTTTACAGCGGGGAGAGGTGGAGGATTCTAGTATAGTTCAAAAACGACAAGGGAATATACATCTCAAACTAGTTGTTTTTAATTGTAGGAACATCTTTACAATTAAAGTGCAATAACAAAAAGTTAATAAAATAAAAAGCTTTTTTAAAGTAAGAAACATTTATGGAATTATTTAATGATTTTACATGTGAGTTATGCACTTTTGAAGGTGGTCAGCAGCTACAATCACTATAGTAATGTTGTAATTGATGTATTGCTGGTAACATACATTATTTTATTAAACTATATCTAGTTTAAATGAGCATATAATGAGATGAGTGCCATGTCTATATACATTTGACACGTTTATTATCTTCTTGCTTCCCTGACTGGGTACCTGATGACCTTTATTCTCTCTCTCTCTCTCTCTCTCTCTCTCTCTCTCTCTCTCATGACCGCATTCTCGAGGACGTTTTGAAGTTGTGTTTGACTTGACACGAAGCTGCTAGACCTCAGAAGATAATGCGCATGGTATTAAAAACGCGTCGTGCAATTTCGTACTTAAGAGCATGAATCCTACCTTTCATAGAAATGAAACACTCGCTTCGCGTCAGTGGAAAGTGGTCGCTTAAATGTGACCAGGGGTTTCTTTCATAAGATTTGAACTGAGGCGGGTCTGCAATAGCGCGCGCCTGTCTCGTCCGTCTCCATGGTTCTTTTTGCGCGTTCCCCCGGGCCCCGCCCATTTACATCCGTTGCGCGTCTTTATCACCTTGCTTTTTAAAATATTTTTTACTCAGTAACGGATATGATTTAAAATGTAGCGAAGTACAATACTTTAAATAAAACATACTTAAGTAAAAGTAAAAGTACAGATTTTAAAAACTACTCAAAAAAGTAAAAATACACAAAAAAACTACTCAATTACAGTAACGTGAGTAAATGTAATTCGTTACTTTCCACCTCTGGTGTTGCATTAATCGCGCGTTAATAAAATTTGTGCCGTTAAAATGAATTTGCGTTAACGCGTTATTAAAGCGTTTATTTTGACAGCCCTAATATATATATATATATATATATATATATATATATATATATATATATATATATATATATATATATATATATATTGCATATGCATATGCATATGCATATGGATGTCTCTGTTCATTCACTTCAATGTCACGGGGGTGTGGCAATCTCATCTCATTACAGATAAACAGGTAACAGAAGAGAGACGGTACTTCTCCTTCTTTTCATACAGTTTACACTGAATGCGAATATCTGTTTTCGATTTCACTTACATCATTTAAAAGGAGACATTCCAAGCATTGTGTATACATTTATCTTTTGTTTCTATGACATGTATTCGTTAAGTTACAGTTAATACAAACAGTCGACCCCAGAGTGTTAATCAAAAAATGTGTGCCTATAACACGAATTTCCGTGAGATTGGCCTTTTTTATAGTTATTCTTAAGTTAAAGTGACAGTGAAAAAATAAGTTTAATATACAAAGATACTCAGCAATTAAACAAATAAGTAAGAAATAATTGACGACGGGCCATTAATTCAAAAATCATGCATTGCACACCTAAGGTGGTGCCGTTACATCATGGGGGTGCATTATTTCCAGATTTTGCTCTGAAATGAGAGTAACACAAAGGCGAGTCAAAAGTAACAACAGTGCATGCTGGGTTTTTTGTTACTCTTATTTTTAGTAAATATACCTGACTATGACCTTGTAAATATGTAACTGCAAACATATTTTGTCCTTTCTATGAGCAAAACATAACTACTTGCGTTTTCATTTAAAATTTCAGTTTAATCAGATGTTTCAAACGTTTTTTAAATTAATTTTATAATATTGTTTCAATTAACAATGTGAAATTGAACTTAAATTAGCATTCATAGGATTCATAGGAGGATGTGAAAAAGCTAAGATATGGCTTTAAGAAATGTTTAATTAAATGCTGCAACACAGAGAAAGGCTTCACCTTAGCAGCGGGAAAAAAGGAACAAGTGCTACTTTTGTCCCAACTCCTGAGAACAGACAAACTTTAGGATGTGTTACCGCCTTTAATAACATGTAGAGAATGAAAATTAATGTGACATAAATTTAGAAAGACAACTTGTAATTAGATTAAAATTACAGTTTTAGAAATTTACACTGTATAAAATATGCAGCATTTTTGTCAAATCAACATTTTTATGTTACTTTAACTTAAAAAAGTTAAATAATTTCATCTTGATTTTATAAGCACAAGCCAAAACTTAAAATATATTAGTCAACCTTAGAAGTGGATCAAAACTTCTTATAAAAGTTTTCTTAAAACCAATTTCCAATACACATTCTTGACAACTTTGATGAACTTGTCTGATCCATTATAAATGTTGACTAGTGTAGTATGCTGAATTGAATTGAGTAGTTTTAACTTCATGCTACATTTTTACAGTGTACTTTTCATGCTCGAAATTTTTTTTTTATAACTGCGGTAAATGATGACCAAATTACAAAGTTTTTAGCAGCTCCGTCAAGAGTTGCGTGCTAAACATGTTGTCATGTTTTGGAATGCAAATCGGAATGTATTCATGGCTTTGAGAAAATTGCTTTGACACGTTCGTCCTACATGTCCTTCTCCCCTAAGCAAACAAAATCATGCAAAAATCTGACCGAAAATAACACGAAGACTAATTTGAGCGTAAATGTCACACTATCAGTTTTAAGGGTTTCTTATTTCTGTACACCTAAAGTATACTTATATGTATGTTTAAAGCTTAAATCCTAGACTAAAACACATATTTGAGCTGTCTCAACTGAAAATATCTTGCAGGTACAGCTCTTAAATTATGCCAGTGTCATTGATTTTTAAGATACAAACCTGTAATGAATTTTTCTAAGGCATGTAAAAAATGCTTTAATGTTTTATTTTAACTAATGCCTAGTCCTGGCTTTAGCTAAACCTTGTCTGTGAAATCAAGCTTATATGTATAATTGTTTAATTGATTTATTGGGTTGACATTTTAAAAATGTATTAAGCACTTGCTGCTGCTATGATAGTAAACCTTTTTAACGTCTTTGTGATTTATTCTCTGACATCAGCTCTGTTAAAGAACGATAATGAAACTTTGTTCCAATAAATACTTCTTATCATTTCAGGTATGATTCGGCCTGGAAATTCGTCTGGGAATTTCTACACGTGTGGTCGAAAAACAGAAAAACAGAGACATTGTGGACATGAATAAATTCACTGACTACCTCATGTTAATGATGAAAATACCTTACGTCCCTACATAGTCAGGAGGCCAAAACTGATATTAAAACTTTGTCGGACACTTTTTGGTACAAGCATACAACCTATCCAGTATTAAAATTTAACCCCTCAACATGTGTTCTAGCCAGGTTGTCAGCTTAGTAAATGTTTTTTTGACCATTTTAACATTATATTCTTAAAAGTGGTAAAATCGGATCCCCCCCCAAAGTGCTTCCATTTTCTATGTCCTACTGTAATTTTGGGCAAATGTGCAATATAATCCAATTTATGTGCAAGCATGATCATTAAAAAATAATAATCAATAAATACCACAAGAGTACCACACCACATTGGGCACTGTTGTGTCAGCCTAGCTGTGATTTGGCATGAGGCAGCAGATCCAGAGAAGATGATCACAGCAGAGTCAACAGTCTGAACCAAACTTTCTAATCATGATGGTAAATGGTAAATGGACTGCATTTATATAGCGCTTTTAACAGACCTATGGCCATCCAAAGCGCTTTACAATTAGCCTCACCCATTCACTCACACATTCATACACCGATGGCGGTGTCAGCCATGCAAGGCACCAGCCAGCTCGTCGGGAGCAGCTGGGGTTAGGTGTCTTGCTCAAGGACACCTCGACACTTGGTCCAGTGGAGCCGGGGATTGAACCACCAACCTTCCGGTTTGTAGACAACCTACATGAACCACTAGGCCACTGCCGCCCGATGATGATGAAAAAGTGGCAACGGCAGCTGGGATTGATGATTAATGTTGCCCACATACGGGCTGCACATGAAGAACAGTTTGTCTGCAAACCAGGGCTTTGAACAGGTTTTTTCCCAATTGGTTCGTTCTGAACAGAAGCAGTATTTTAACGTTTCCGGTTTTCGGTTCTACCCTAAAACTGACGTTCCTGAACCGGTTAGAGCAAAAAAAATGAAGTTCCCGAACAGGTTAATAACGTTCCATGTCAGCTGTGGGACATACAAATAAGTATGCTGATCATTAGGACATTAACCCTCTGGGGTCCGACCATTTTGGGACACTGTCAGAGGTTCTGACATGCTCTTACATTTGGTCTTTTTTCAGTTGCTTTAAACATATTAATGGCAAGTGTCTCATACCACTGCGTTCAGCACAAACTGGGCTAAAATATTATATGAGCTACATGTATGTACATGTTTGTATTTTTGAGAGAAAAATGTTTATGCGTGGTTTTTAAAAAAGCAAAATTTTTAAGTCACTGATATAAGTCCACAAAACCCATACTAAACATGTTTTAACAAGACTTTTCTAAACAGAATCTAATCGTCAAGAGTTTTCTCATTAAAATGATGTGAAAATCATTCTGCTTACTCATTCACATAAACCAGTATATTGATTTAGAAATTGTAAGACAGTTTTTGTTTAGAGGGGCCGTATGCGAGAAAGGATTGATTTACAGCTAGCAAACAAAGGCTCGCATAATGAGCTGCATAATGAGGCAGGAATGTTGGGAACTACAGTAAAGAATGTGAGGACAAATGTATACATGTGTAAGGGGAACAAATTTGACCCCATCCATCCGTTTGGCCCAACGACGGAATCCAAACGCTGGCGAAGAGTAATAGCGCGTTCGGTCTTTTCCGGCGCTTATATAGACAAATTAACGTTACGCAACTTTACACCTGACTCCAAAGATATAAAACGTATTGTAATATGAATCAAATTGATGTAATTTTGGAATTTGGATAAACGTTTGATCATTCTATTTACTCATGTTAACATTGAACTCATTCATTAGATCATCAATGTGTAGCTCTTGCAGTCGCATACACAAATTCTTCCCTGTTATAGCAGAGGATAACAAATATTAGCATATAGTGCTAATCTTCCCTGCCTAAACAGAGGATAACCAATTCTTCCCTACTATAACAGAGGATAACAAATATTAGCATATAGTGCTAATCTTCCCTGCCTAAACAGAGGATAACCAATTCTTCCCTACTATAACAGAGGATAACAAATATTAGCATATAGTGCTAATCTTCCCTGCCTAAACAGAGGATAACGTCTCGGTTACTATCGTAACCTCGGTTCCCTGAGAGACGGGAACGAGACATTGCGTCCGCTGACGCTATGGGAAACTCCTCCCTCTTCCGGTTTCTGAAGCTTTTATTGAACAACGCCAGTGTTCTGGCCAATGCCGCCCATGACAGCCTTATAGGGGCGGGACTTCCGCTACTATATAGCCTGTTTAGGCGGCAAAATACTCAGATTCTTTCGATTGAACGAACAGTAGAGCTGATCTGAGCAGTGACACGGCGGCTTACGCAATGTCTCGTTCCCATCTCTCAGGGAACCGAGGTTACGATAGTAACCGAGACGTTCCCTTTCGAGAGCGGTCACTCGACATTGCGTCCGCTGACGCTATGGGGAATGTATTCAAACACGCCGTGAGAACAGCGAAGAGCAGCTCCAGTGAAGCTTACTCAAGTCTGTGCACCACAATGCCTGAGTCGGTGCACAATCCCCGTCCAGTCTGTGTAAGCCAACGCACAGTAGATTGGATGCCTGAGTCTCTAGGGACTCAATCAAGAGCTTATACAGAACAGAATGCATACAGTCACAGGCTGCATGTAGGTCTTATTGCAGCCCTACAGCAGATAAGCAACCTGTAACATTACAACAGCAATGGCTAGGCCGACCCAATGTGGGCGGTAGCAAGCATATCCACGCAGAGTATTTGCTGGTATTAACATATGATGCACGATGGCCAAGATAGCTAGCGTGAAAGTACAAGGAAGAAGCGAAAACGCGGCTCCATATTAATACATCAGCTGTACTGGCCATCCAGTACAAACTATGAAGAGGCGTCGGATAGTGCGACTGCCGAATTAGAATAACACCGCTATGCCAATGTGGCAGTAATGTGCTGCCCTCATTATCACCTAATGATCCAGTGAACCCAGCTGGATCCCAGCAGCTGACTGCTTAGGTGGAGCAGGGAAATTTCTTAGAATGAGCTGGGCAGGTCACAGCGATCGTTAACAAATGCCACAGCCCATCTCTGAAGCATAAAGAGTTGCTCTAACAGTAATGTCAGAGCGGAGTGCTTAGATAAATGTATAACACTCATACCGGGCACAGCTCACATCAGCTAGATGGGAAGGTACTATGCAACCGTCTATGCTCTAACTGCGCTGAGGGTGGTTTTGGCACATAGTCCCTTAAGGGCATGTACAGCCCATGACGGCACTAAAATATGCAAATGATTGGCCACTTCTCTCACTTAAGAGAATTAATTGTGCCTGGCCACTGCGCACCCAAGGCACCAGCATGAAATGTAGCGATAGCTGCATGAAAACCTTTGGGGTAGACAGCCCACTTTTCCTTCATCTGTGCACTGCTGCAAAGATAGAACATTCGACACGTGACAGTGCACCGGGTCGTAGTCATTGCTTCACACCATTACAGGTGCTGCGTAAAGAGGGCGCCTTGTAGAAAGGGCTCGCTGTCCTTACTGATTTTGGGTGTATAAGCAGCAAAACCAAAATAGGGCAACATGTAACCGCTGGCACTTGGCCGAGCACAACGTGTTTCATACAAAGCGCAACTCTGATAAGGACAAAGCTTACACTTTCCACCATCATGTACTGATTCATTACGTCCAAACAATCTCAAACATTCTAAAGTCCTTAACAGCCCTTAAGTCTGTGTCGCATTTGCGGCAGCCAGGACATGAGCTGCTTAATGAAGAGCAGACGCAAATTGCTGTCTGGTACAGTAGGTAGTGCGCTGTGAACTTGTAAGCCGGTCAACCACGGAGGCGTTCGTCACCAGCACAGCAGTGTCTCGGGTGGAATATCTCAGAGCAGACTCATATCCAGAGTGCTCCTGAGAGGGACGGCTCGCATGAAGCACATAAACGTAAAGCTGGCATGCACACCGTGCTTATATGCTCACACGCACGCAAGCAGAAACTACTTTAATCAAAGGAGTGTGTCTGTGGCTGGTTGGTACAATCCCAAACGGGCAATAAGATAGCAGGATGCGCATTACACTCAGCTAAGAGGGAACAGCGTTACACCCTGTGAATGTGTGCGGGTCTACATAAAACCTGCTATAAGCACCACCGGCGTGGCTAGTAGTCTCCTATCACAACAGAGGTCATAGTCAAGGGTGAGAGAATAGTGGCTGCTCAAGCTGTTCTACCTCTCTCGTCAGGTAAAAACTATATTACCCGTTCGTAAACTCCAGACTCAGTACCGGCGCGCTGCGCTGATTGTGCGACAGGTCTGCACAGCTGGGGTGGTCTGTGTCGAATAAAATTGGCAGCCGCTCTGGGTAATAGTATATACAAATACCCTATAAAGCGGGTGTTCATAATTCTCTGCCTTCTGTATCACAACGGCGTTAGCCAAGGGAGGAATTGAGTGCTGTACAGGGTAAGGTAATGGGCTAAACATTGCCGAGCAATCGGGATGTTGTAGCTCCATATTGACATGTTTGCAATGGCTCCGATCACACATGTGTGTGCCTATTATAGTATATGTTGTCAGCTGTGGAACAAGCCTGCTGCTAAACATAGGTGTGTGAGCCACCCATCATATGGAGACGTTACAAACCCATGACAAATCATAATAGCGCCGAGCAAGCCATATGTGCCTGAGAGGCTGCTGTAGGGCCACAGGGGTTGTGTGTTCAGACATGCACTGATGGCCGACCAGTCAAAACTTCACAGCTCACCGCTTGGATGGCTGAATGCAGGATACAAGTGCAGATTCGACTCCACGCATCTGGGACATTTCTGTAACAGATTGCAGCGCACAGGATTCCAGTTACATATTGTGTGGCATAAAGCAATGGTGTGTTACACAGCGCCATGGAAGAACAGAGCTAGGTTCTGCAATAGCACCGAGCGAGGAGATACACTCCTTATACACTGGAACGGATAGTAACCGGTCGTCTGTGTGTGTCGGGTGCCACATACTGTGTGCTTTGAAGCAAGGTTGCCATTTAATAGAGTTTGTTAACGGCTGTACAGTGATGTTGCAAACTCCTGAACTGTACCACATAGTGCACAACCCAGACGTGTGTGAATCATCTAGCGGAGTGATCCGCTGAAGGGCACTGGCTCACTTGCCGCACATAGAGCCATATAAAAACCAAGTCTGGGTCTGCAGTGGCTTGCTGCTTTGTGCAAGGTCGGATGCAGAACCCGAGAGAAAGAGAGACACTTCCTTAAGAATGAACAACTTAGTAACAGCTCGCCACGCGCACGCAGGGAGTCAGATACCTGTGTTTGTAGTGAGATATTGCCCGAACACTGCATGGATGTGTAAGGCATGATAGTAATCCTCTGTTGGTACAGCAACATAACTCCTAAAAGTTTACATCCGCATCGGCTCACTGCATTCAGCCAGGGAGCTAAGAGCAAGATGAGTGAGGAGAGAGATAGCCTCTCTATTCAATGCCAATATACATAAATAGCCAGGCGTGTAGGCTGCTATTAATGATGTGTATATATACAAATATACGTATGAGTATATATATATATATATATATATATATATATATATATATATATATATATATATATATATATATATATATATATATATAGTGTCAAGCAGTACAATGAGTCTATTTAATGCAGATATACGTTAATAGCCAGGCGTGCAGGCTGCTATTAATGTATAAATATATATAAATATATAAATATACATATGAGTATATATATAGTGTCAAGCAGTACAATGAGTCTCTATTTAATGCAGATATACATTAATAGCCAGGCGTGTGGGCTGCTATTAATGTATAAATATATATAAATATACGTATGAGTATATATATAGTGGAATGCAGTACAATAAGCCTCTATTCAATGCAAATATACATTAATAGCCAGACGTATAGGCTGCTATAAGAAATGTATATATATAGTGCAATCCGTAAGTATAGAGCAACGTTGCCACCAATCGGGGGCGTGCGAGATGCATTGTGCACTGCTTAGATGTGTGTGTGTGTGTGTCGAGACAGATCGCTGTGCGAAGCGAGCGGCCACACTCAACACACTTCGCTATACTCGGTCGGTCCCCATTGCTCTGCAGCTCGTGTGTAACGGATGCATGGTGAGCGGGGTTGAGCACTGTGAGTTGTGCATTGCGTTTTGATACGGATCGCTACTCAGTGCGAAGGATCAAACCCGACATTATCCTCCCCCCTTTTTCTTTGCAGCGCGTGTTTAACGGGCACATTCAGAGTATGGCTGAGCGCTGTGCGCTATGTATCCTCCGTAAGAGCTGTATATTGCTAAATATATGGTCTCAATTGCCACATAGTTGAAAGAGGACAAGTGCAGAGGGAATGTCAACAGGGCACAGAAGGATGTTGTGCTGATTGGTAGCTCGCTGCCCGTCAGCGGCCATTGAACACAACATCTGAAAGCATTAGCATAGCCAACACATATTCCCGTCGTCACCCGAAACAGATGAGGGGCGTGAATGTGTGTGTGGTGTGTGATGCGGTACCATCACTGATCATACGAAGAGCAATAAGTGTAGCATGGATAACAGGCACAAGTATAACTCTCTGCATACGTAACGTTTCTTCTCGTATAATTTTTGCGGCAGCTTAGACACATTAATGGTGTATTGCTGCCCCCCTCAGTACGTCCGAAGAATAGCAGGTCCTTGTGAACGTATGACGCTACGCAAAATAGCGCGCGTAGTGACGTGGCCAAAATGGGCGCGGCTCACGCTGGACAGCCTGAGGCGAGCATAATGTTATGTTAGGCCAGCCGCTGTGCTAATGGCTGAAACGTTTAAAATCAGCCAGAGCGCACTGTATCACACAAAGAAGCCAAGGAAAATATTAAGTTACATCCACACAAGCGTCACAGACGGCCATGTCGCAGGTGAAGGTCTTATGAAAGGAGCCGTCTGCACGCTGTGCTCGCATGTGACCGGTCCCGAAGGGGGTCTGTGCAAGCTAGCACTGGCCGAAGTGCGTTAAATTACAAAGCAGACACCAGGGTGGGGGTCTAATCATGTAAGGGGAGCGGCCGAAGCACGCTATAAGTACAGGACAAACATATATGAGAGGGTATTGCAACGGTATGTATTGTGCACACTGTGGCATTTTCCGCACTGCGTAGGTGGGGAAAGGAAGCCGTGTGTCTTTCCCGCGTCCGTAACCTCGGATACCCCGGGGGTATGAGGCTAATAGGGCGGGTAACGTTACCGTGGAACGCACGCGACGTTCTCCTCAGTTTGACAGCATTGCCACCAACGGCGCTCTGGCGGCGGTGGTTTGCTGCCGAGAACGCAGTGATTCGATATATCTCGGAGTCCATAAGATACACGGTCCTTCACTCGAGGCGCGAAGCTCAAAATCCTTGTAAAATTCTGCCAGAACGCGTGTAAGGGACGCGATCCTTGCGTCCCTCACAAGTGCGACGATCTACGGCGAGACGCTTCAGTCACGGTGAAGAGAAAGAATCTGAGTATTTTGCCGCCTAAACAGGCTATATAGTAGCGGAAGTCCCGCCCCTATAAGGCTGTCATGGGCGGCATTGGCCAGAACACTGGCGTTGTTCAATAAAAGCTTCAGAAACCGGAAGAGGGAGGAGTTTCCCATAGCGTCAGCGGACGCAATGTCGAGTGACCGCTCTCGAAAGGGAACCAATACTTCCCTACTATAGCAGAGGATAACAAATATTAGCCTGCAGTGCTAATCTTCCCTGCCTAAACAGAGGATAACTCATTCTTCCCTGTAGTAACAGAGGCTTCCCTGTTATAATAGAGGTTCACCAATATTAGCATGTGATGCTAATCTTCCCTGCCTAAACAGAGGACTAATCATTCTTTATAGTAACTTAGAATAGTCAATAATACAGAGCAAATTAGAATGAATGCAAAACGTAACAATTTATTAACCAGGTAGGAAAAACATAATTCAAAGCCAATTAATATATCCAATTCAAATACAAAACAATACAACGAAAAACCATTGCATACCTGGTAAGGAGATGAAGATCTGGTTACAGATTCCTCAAAATAAAATAAAAAGAAACATGATGCTGTATCAAAGATACAGCATCATGGGGGTGCATTTCTAGATATCGAAAGTCCCGCCTAAATCTTCTACACATCTCCTTAAATAACCAGAGAACAAAGCATATAGGAATTTGGTACTGATTGGTTGTTGTAAAACTAAGGGCTGTCCTTAATTTGCACACAGTGGGTGATTGGCTTATGCTTAGAATGGGAGTTGTCTATCAACATTGAATGAAGTTTCACATATACTTTAACATTGAATTCTGTTGTTATATGAGTGAGACCATTGTAACCACTTGCAATGAGACATTTAAATAGAAAAGAGCTACCCTTGATTGTCAAACATAACATCTCCATACAAATAGTAAATCTGCAGACAGATAGATACTCTTGATTGTCAAACATCACATCTTCATACAAATGGTAGATGAGAGAATAAGAATACAAATGTATGACACCCTAAAGGTGTGTCTTGAAACCCAAATGTGTCGGAAATCCACTGTGAATCGTAGAGAGTTGCTATTCAGGAAATTATCTTACACATGTTTGTTTGAGGTTTATTAAGAAGTTAACAATATAATAAAAATAGAGATGAAGGTCAGTAGGACATTTTCAGTTTATTTAGAAACAAACTCAATTCAAAAACTTAACTTGTATAAGAAACGGATAAACAACAGAGCTGGTCATGTGGCTAATGTTACCATATAACTTTATGTCCAAAAAGTGTTTTTCCACTTCATAGTTTCTGTACTGATGAGAGGGATGCAGACCTGTAAGAGAGTTATGGACAGCTGTTAGCATAAATTGTCCACAGAAATATCCTTACATATATAACTGATGGGTAAATATCACTGATAGTACATTCATATAAACTATCATGTACACAAACTAAATTCAGAACATATCAGATAAATATCTGCAGTGATTAGTTATATAAAAAGCTGTTTTCAGATGCCCATCCCCTTATCATCTAGCTTCTGTTTTAAACGTGTTTCTGTAAGCGGGTATGAACTTTAAAAACACATTGCATATGGCGGCCATGTGCGGGCTCGCGTCTCCGTGTAACACGACGCTCATAAAAACGGTGTCGCGTGTAAAGCGCAATGTATAGAATTGCCTTGCATGTAAACAATATGGAATCATTTTACAGCAAATCCCGCAGTGCAGCATTACTCAAAGTTGCCATGAAGGAAACGAAAGTGAATAACTGTGTCTAACACTGTACAACATGTAACAGATATCCGCCATTACGGGAGGTCACGCGTACTCGTTTGTAAATAAGCATGTAAACATGGAGTCATATTACAGCACACACTTAAAAGATACAGCAGTTCAGGCTTACTGAAAGTTGCCATGAAGGATATAAGTGAATAACTGTGTTTAACACTGTGCAGCATGCAACAGTGAAATCCGCCATTACGTGAGATTGCGTCCTCGTTTGTAAATAAGCATGTATACATGGAATCATATTACATCACACACTTAAAAGACACAGCAGTGCAGGCTTACTGAAAGTTGCCATGAAGGATATAAGTGAATAACTGTGTTTAACACTGTGCAGCATGCAACAGTGAAATCCGCCATTACGTGAGATTGCGTCCTCGTTTGTAAATAAGCATGCAAACATGGAATCATATTACAGCACACACTTAAAAGATACAGCAGTGCAGGCTTACTGAAAGTTGCCATGAAGGATATAAGTGAATAACTGTGTTTAACATTGTACAGCATACAACAGTGAAATCCGCCATTACGTGAGATCGCTTCCTCGTTTGTAAACAATGCAAAACTTTTTCAATCCGAAGCGTGCCGTCTGCTGATGCTTACTGTGCGTAGGCTGAACTGCACAAGCCATGAGCATATTACATGATAGCAAATATAAATAGTATAAATTAACTGTTACTTACTTCCAATATCCTCCTCCAGTGCGTCCTCCATTGTTCTTCTTAGGTAACGATAAAGATAAATGCTTCCTCAATGTCCAGACATAAATGAAGATCTTCCTCACGTGTGTATGTATAAAGTTTAAAATCCAGACATGCGGTAAAGTCTTTAAATCTGAACTTAAATCAAACTTTACTTTTTAATGTTCGAGGGTGCTCTTCATTACCATGTACTACTACTAACTAGTTACTAACCCCTAACCCCAAAGAAGTGAGAGAACAGTTATGTTAGGATAGAATTATTAACTATAGTGATATGTCAATTAAATATAGTATGTGTTACAACCTGGTTCATTAATGAAGTCAAATAGCACCATAGACCACCATCTACAGTTCTACATTTCGGCTTGACATTAAAGTTTTATAACTTGTGCATCATTGCACTGTCTCTCAATACAAGCTTTAAACTTGGCTTGACTCATTCCCATAGATAGGGGTACTGATAAATAGAACTTTTGGGATACTATGTTATGTTTCCAAGCTGATATTCACTTTGAAAACTGGTTCTCTTTAGGTGGAGATTGTTTTTTTCATGTTCTAGTTCTGTTTTCTCTTACATTGTACAATACATGTTCATTCTGACACTTCAGCAGACATCCCATGAGTGTTTGCTTTCATTTGATCCCATTTTTATGTATATGGGCCTTGTGGTTGTGGAGATTTTAACATTTATTGTTGGATTGTCGAGTTGAGCTGGAAACTAAAAAAATTGTCCTGAAATCGCTTGCACAAGTAAAAAAAATAATAATTCAGCTTGACAACCACCCTAATCTCTTACCTATAGGTGTCTTCTAACAAAAAAAATAGGGTGACAGCTTGTACCAAAACATGTCCGCAAAAGTCTTAACGGAAGCCCTTTTCAGAATTGGCCCCCTGACTATACAATAAATAATTACATTCTGAATAGGACTATGGTAAAAAAAAATGAAAATCATACATAAAGGCAAAGCAAGGCAAGTTTATTTGTATAGCACATTTTATGTACAGAGGTCATTCAAAGTGCTTTACATAGAAATGAGAAAACAATATATAAGAAAAAAAAGCAAAAATAAGAGACACACAATAAAATCACAATAAAAACAAATATACATGAGAATTTAAAATAACAATTAAAAGAAATAAATATGATTTTAATAAAAACAGTTTAAAATCTTTTTAAAAGTATAAAACAGGAGTAAACGTGGCTTGAGTTAAAAGTGCAGTCAATGTGAAGCAGCACAGTGCTCATTCAGTAAATGCAAGATGTGTTTTTAATGTAGATTTAAAATGTCTACTGTTGAAGACTGATTCCAGCTAGAGGTGGCATAATAACTAAATGCTGACACACCTTGTTTTAAATGAACCCTTGGTATTTTTAACTGACCTGATCCTACTGTTAGGTTTATATTCAATTAGCATATCTGTCAGGTACTTGGGTCCCAAGATATGAAGTGATTTATAAACGAGTAACAATGCTTTAAAATCTACTTAAAATGTAACAGGAAGCCAGTGTAAGGACCTGAGGACTGGAGTGATGTGCTCAGATTTTTTGGTTCTGGTCAGAATTCTGGCAGCAGTGTTTTGTATGAGCTGCAGCTGTCTAATGGTCTTTTTCGGGATCCCAGTAAGGAGTCCATTGAAATAATCCACCCTGCAGGTGATGAAAGCATGAACAAGTTTCTATCTTGTGACAAAACATCTAATTTTGGCAATATTTCTAAGATGGTAGTAAGCTGATTTGCTTATTGATTTCACATAACATGAGGGACCTGCACGCGCGAGGTCATGATTTAGCGGAGTTCTCTGAACTCCATGCGGCTACTGATCTGGCGCTTCGTGCGACCAAGGTCACCACACGGACCGTCGGGCATGCAATGTCTACCCTGGTAGTCCAGGAACGCCATCTTTGGCTGTGCCTGGCGGACATGAAGGATGCTGATAAGACCCGGCTCCTGAATGCTCCGGTTTCCCAGGCCGGCCTGTTCGGCGAGACGGTCGGGGAGTTTGCGCATGCCCCGTCCACGTCGGTGCCTCAGCCTGCTCCTCGCCGAGGGCGTCCTGCGGCAGCCGCCCCCGTTCCTCCCCAGAGCTCTTCTAATAAGTGAGGAACCGGTCGTCAGCAGCCCACCCCGCCCTCTCAGCCCGCTTCGAAGGGTGGAAAGAGGAGATAGAAGCGGCCCTGAGACGGGCGACCTAGAGATGGAGGGGATCGCTCTTCGGGAGATGGTGAAGGCATCACTCCCCCCACCGGAGGTAACAATAGCCTTCTTGAAGACAGGTGTGGTCATGGCAATGGTTGGGCCACCTTTAACAGCAACAAATGCAAACAAGCGTTTGGGATAACTTGCAATGAGTTTGTTACGGTGCTGTGGAGGAATTTTGGCCCACTCATCTTTGCAGAAAAGCCACATTGGAGGATTTTCAAGCATGAACAGCTTTTTTAAGATCATGCCACAGCATCTCAATACGATTGAGGTAAGTGCCCGGTTGCATGAAAGTCATTAAGCTAAGAAATCCCTTAAATATAAGGTTAAGGTACCCTTCATAAAAAAATGGGTTGCAAGAAAAAACCTTAAGTGTTCACTTAGGGAACCATAAGGCTGTCAATAAGTATTTACCCTTAAATGCCAAAGAATTACCTTAAGTTTTGCTATGCATTGCTACGTACTTAAGTCCCATTTTCCCTTAAAAACCTAAGGGACTATAACAGGTCCCTTTACGTCACACGCGTATAAATGCGCATTTCTAACGATCTACATAATCCCTTAGAGAAAAGTGATGCGCATTTATTAGGAGAATAGCGATTTGATCGTCAGTCAATCCAAAGTGCTTTTAGTTTGAATTACTTATGGTTTTATACATGTGGTACTTTACAGTATGTTATTTGCGATGTTTCATTGTACACAAATCCGCCATCTGTTGAGAAGCGTGTGTTGATTTGTTTGCGCTGTGAGATTTTCTAACTATAGCAACCCAGGGGCGGAGCCAGACATTGTAGACATTGGGGGCTTAGCCCAAATCTAGGGGTTTTAAAGCTTGGTCCCCTGTTGATATTTTTTAAACTATTTTTTAAGCTTTATAAACTATTTTTTAATCTAAGTGTTCTCTGTATTGTCCAGTGTTGGGTGTAACTAGTTAATAAGTAATTTGTTACTGTAATTTAATTACTTGAAAAAGTAATGTAAGGGATTACTCTTATTTTTCTTGTAATCGAATTACAGTTACTTCTGATGTAACTAAATACTGTCTATGGACTGTAGAACAATTATGTATACTATAATAAATAGTGGATTTAACATGGTTTTAGTTTACAATTCTCACTATTAACTGGTTGATTATTAGCATATTACTGAGATGTTGACTGTTTTTTAGTAGGCCTACTTAAATAGCACATATTAATGCCTGATTCTGCAAAACCTTATTCTACACCCTTAACCCTCCCCATTTCTACAAATACTTAAAATAAACTACTTTAGTATTAATAAGCAGTAGTTGGAGTATATTGAGGCAAAAGTAGTTAATAGTTAATTAATAGAGAGAAATGAACCCTAAAGTGGGACCAGAATAATTTGATGTACTTTTATATATTGTTTCTTCGAGCCATTTCAAGCCTATCCTTGTATCATGTATTTAGAAAGTAATTAGTAATAATTAAATACTTTTTGGAGTAATTTGTAAAGCAATTTAATTACATGATTGAAGATGTAATTAGTAACTAGTAATTAATTACTTTTTTGAGTAACTTACCCAACACTGGTATTGTCATTTTGAAACTGCAACATAACAAATTTTGACAATGATACTTTAACTTCTCTTATCCAAAAATAGGCAAACATGTTTGCTGAAGGCTAATCCAGTAACTATAAAGCTACATAAGAATAACAATTTTTGACTTCATTGACAGAACAATTTCTCACCTGCTTATGGAAGCGTTTCTCTCTCTTTCTGTCTATCTGTCGGTCTGTGATCTCTCTCCACCCTCCTCTCTTCCTATTTGCACTGACAGTTATCACACATAAGGATATTTTAATGAAAGAGATTGGGGAATCACATTTTATAACTGTCTATCAATGTATTTCTGAGGTAAAATCATTGCGAATTTCAAATGCATATGGACAAAACTGGACTTTTGTCCAATTTCTCACCTCTCCGCTGTTTACAGCTCTTGGTAGGTATAATTTCCCACGGCTCATTTCCCTAGTGCTCACTCTCGTTTCTCTCTTCTCCACAGGCAGCAGCTGGGACACAAAGACACGGTTACTTTGCGCTTGGATATTTCTCACCTCGTTGCTGCTTACAGCTCTTGGTAGGTATAATTTCCCACGGCGCGTTTTCCTGGTGCTCACTCTCGTTTCTCTCTTCCCCACAGGCAGCAGCTGGGACACAAAGACACGGTTATTTTGGGCTTAGATATCTCTCACCTCTCCGCTGTTCTACAGGTCTTGGTAAGTACAGTTTTTCCACAACTCGTTCTCCTTCCTCGGTCAATTGGGGTGCGTTGACAATGTGCGAGGTGGCGGACGTACGACGGTTGGCATACACAGAGTGTCAGACGGACATAAGTTTCCCGATGGCGCCGGGGGCAAAACCCGCTCTGCAAAGTCGCTGGTCGGCAGAGGGGCGAAATGTCACACCGTCTCGCCGGGTCGAGCGCTTCCCTCTAGTCGCTACCGGTAGGGCGATCGAAACCGGACAGGGGCGCCCTTTCGTAGAGACCTCGGGGCGGCGGAACTCCTTCGCCTCTAGCTCTGCAACAATGGAAATTACACAAGTAAGGTATCAATGCGGGGGCCCGTATTTGTACTCACACACACTGCCAACTTCCAGATCTTCACTGCCACTCTTCAAAGCCTGCCGTTATTCAGACGGGGGGTCGCTTCCAGAGGCCCACGCCGTCACTTCACACTTGGAACCGCACACAGCGTATAATAGATAGTTTCCCTAGGACCGTTTGCCTCTCCGTCTTTCCCTCTACGAAATGGATGATGCGGGGGTACGTCTGACAAGACACACAGCACTTGCACAGCACCCCACAGCAATACACAGCACCACTTCAAACGTGAAAGGTTTTAAAATACAAGGACTCACCCACCACACTCAGGTGTACACACAAAGACGCCCGTCGTCCTCCACTTCGTTTTGGTCGGATTGGGGTGATGATAATACGGCTTGGTTATTTACTCCGCTGCTGTGGCTGTTCAATGAAAGTCCCTTCGGCTCACCTACCACGCTAGTTCAGGGGTAGGGCCGCCCTCATTCTCCTGGAGGTATTTAGTAAGATCGCAAGTCAGTCTTCTACTTCACTTTAATACAGGAGTTAATAATCACAGCTGTCCGCTTTCGTTCATGTTGCAAAACAACAATGCATGTCCTTCTTCCTTTGTTCTTCTAAATGTGTCACGTAACCCGATCTTTCTTCCACCCGTAGGGTTTTCTATCACTCCAGCGTATTCACTGCAGACTACGGAAGAGAGAGAGAGAATAGATAGACAGCCACCAATATGTACCAGACGAGCACAACTCTGCACCTCAACTCACACTAAGCACCCCAAACTGTGGTTTAAACGCTCTTAAATACTCCTCTGTATGCTCCTGTCTTCCAATCACCCGGTGCTCCTCTTAACAGCACACAGCTGCGCTTAATTTGCTGATTACAGCCCTCGCGACGCTACCGGATGTCCGGTGTTTCCTCTTCCCGGTCCGGGCGGAAACTTCCGGGCGGAACCAAACTTTCCCAACTTTTGGTTCCGCAGCCCTCGCGACGCTACCCGATGTCCGGTGTTTCCTCTTCCCGGTCCGGGCGGAAACTTCCGGGCGGAACCAAACTTTCCCAACTTTTGGTTCCGCCCAAAAAGATCGTCACCTTGTGACACAAGGACACCGCCCGAAACGGATGAGATGTTTAAATAATCGGCGCGTTAATTGTACTGTAAGTAATTGAATATAAAACCAACACGAAGTAGCTTAACATTAGTACCTATAGGTTTGCTTGAACAATTCATCTCTTCGAAAATTAACCATAGTTTTACTATTGTTTGTGTTGGATAAGCACCAAACATTTACCATAGTCTCACTAAAGGATATTTTCAGTCAAACTATAATAAAGTAATGAAAATTGTCCAATACCAAAATAACTGTACTTCTATATTAAAATTGTTTTATTTTTCATAATGTTGAACAGCAATATAGCTAAGAGCAGCCGTTTTTTTATGTTCAGAAGTGTAAACTTTTTCTGTATTAATCTGGTTTTATTTATTACATTTGGCTTTATTTGGTACATGAATGCTCAGTGATAATTTTTTACTTCTTACAGAGAACCAAGGCTTTGGAGATTTACACACGTGACATGAAAATTGGAATTCGTGAAACTCTGAACAGTTGCTGATCCATGTCAAGATTCATTTCCAGTGAGCAGGTTGTGCTGGAAATGTTGTGAGACTTTATGCCTTTAATTTGTAGAATGTTTTAGGTGTTTAACTAAGGGAAGTGAGGCCTGCAGTTCTTTACATGTTGTTGTGGGATCTTTTGTGACCTCTTGGATGAGTCGTTGCTGCGCTCTTGGGGTAATTTTGGCCGGCCAGCTGGCCATTCCTGGGAATGTTCCCCAATATCTGGAAACCCTTGTCACACTTTTAACAGAGAGCACTGAAGAAACTCTGCTCAGCTCCAAAGCGAACGTTGAACATACGCTGCACCTACTGCCTCCAATCAGATGCAAATGTTGCTCTTTTTAGTTACATTCGGAGCAGATTGGTATCACTGGCGAGATTCCCAGTTTGGAAGATAATGATCTTTAATGAATGTGTGATAAGTTTTTATGTGTTGTTGTTAAAATTCTTGACAAAGAGTGTTTTGGAGGCATGAAAGTAAATTTCTTTATCATATTTTTCTTCTTTTTGGGGTGTGTAAGTCACTTAATCCAATCTTTTATTACAGTATCTTAATCAGGTAACAATTGAAACATTTGTTACCAATATCTATAAATTAGGTGCTAACTGTGCACCGTGGTGGGTAAAAAATAGCATACTGTTTCACCCAAACACTTTTAGAGAAAGCACACCTTCAAAAAGTGTGCCGTTACATCGTAGGTGTTAAGAGGTCTGCAGAGAGGAGCCAGTGGACAAAGAGGCGAAGGTTAAAAAAGTTTTTTTAAAGAACGATGGAGAAGAATGTGGAGTCCCGTGATTGGCTCATTTATGATGGCCTCGTACACACTGCATATCAATTTGGTTGTCACTTCACCTTTTAATGCTTAATCCTGATCTGGACACACACAGTTCAGTAATTCACGGGACTGTCAACTGCATTATCCACCGAACTCCCGCAAAATGCAGGTAGTGACAACCGCATTTACAGAAACTCTGCATAGTGTGTACATAACCAAACTAAACAGTTAGTAGTTAAAAAAGTGTTTAAACTTGCATCATGGACATGACAGGTCTTTCTTCTGAAAAAATAAATGCCTAGAAGGGGAAAAAGTCTTCTGTATGCGCGGTGCAGAAAATGACAGAGGCATGAGACAAAAAAAACATTGAAGAAGAAAAATCCAATAAAATTAATGCAAATGCTTTATCTCAAAGATCTAATTATTTGTACTGGCATGTTCACACTTTAATAACACCAAAAACTTGATCGCTTCATGAGCCAAAAGCCATAAATGGTTAAGAACCAAAACGGTATATAAGTAAAAAATAAAAACGGGGACCTGGCAACACTGCAAGATAGCGCCCTGTGGAGCAGCCTTACAAATGCGTGCAATACACAACGCCAAGAGGGAGGTTTACTGCAAAACATAACACAATTTTATTATTTTGGTCAAAGCTGTGAGTGATGAGCACGCGAGATGGCAGAACGTTGCTATTGTTATATCTTTGTCAATCATCTGGGCCCAGTTCCCCAATAACGTTCACTCTTAGCGCGCTAAGAAGACTCAAAAAGATATATCTTACCAAAGTTGTTTATGTTCCTAAGTGTGTTCCCCAAAGTGACCCTTAGGAAGCTTCTGAACACGCTGCCTCTAAGTTCAACGTAACAATGGCGCTGTCCCAAGTGAAGGTGCTGAATTATTTGGAATCGATCGCTCAGGGATCTTTTTACACTTCACGCGAAGGTGCATTACAGTGTTAAGAAAGACAACATAAAACCATCTAATCATCCACCCTCCTTGAGACTTGAGATTAAATAAACTGCTTAAGTATTGTAGATCTTGTAGTATTCAATTTCACATTGTCAGTTAAAAACAAGAAAGTGGCTGGTAGATTTTGAAATCCACCAGACACAGTGGCCAGTGGACAAAAATTTCTATCCCTGAAAAGCATGTAAAACAGATGATGATGAGTTCTGGCTTCTTTTATACATGAAACTTTACTTCAGAGTTTTTATCCACTGATTTTCATACGTGATCATTTGCATACATTTGCTAAATTTTGCCTATATAAAGTGTGTTTTAGGAGAGGGCTGACTGACTCGCCCTTCACAGAAGAGATGAAGGTCACCGGACATTAGGACACTTTGGAAAGGAAGGGTTTGACATGCCTAAATAAAACGATGAGCTTTCACATAAAAAATTGAGATTTATTTACCTAAAGATTATCAACTAAACTTTGTTTTTCTATGACCAATAACAATCTACATCATAGTAAAATTATTTAAAAATAACTACAGCTGCAGATAAACATTGCATTTTGCAGTTGTTTAAAAGTGAATATGAATTTTCTTTGCAATGTTGAAGGTCAGGAAACATTGCACCCTTTATTTTTGGTCTATTTTTTGGAAATAAAAATAATATTTTATCTTAAATTTTGGAGAAATATTGTCAGTAGTTCAGGGAATGACAAAAAGATAATTTTACCTTAACACATACAAATAGTAAATTCAGAATAAAACTGAAAATAATTTTGTAGCAGTCTCTTAGTTTTTGTAAAAGCATCTAAAAACCGATCAGTTTTTGATTCATTTATTCATGTAAAGTTACACTGAGCTCACTCTATTGTCTTTTTTCAAATGATCATTTGCATACATTACTAACAAATGTAAAGTTGGTGTTAACATATAAAGTGTGTTTTAGGAGAGTACTGACTGACTCGCCTTCACAGAAGAGATGAAGATTGTCGTGTTTGCTCTTCTCCTCTCAGCTCATTGTGAGCTCACAACAGCTCTGAAAAGACAACACATTTATTTTAGCAATGCCACGACATGGACAGAAGCTCAAAGTCACTGCAGAGGCTCCTATGTAGACCTGTCCAGTGTTGACAGCTGGGACGAAATGACAACGTATAGCACTCCAAGGGGATCTAGTGGTTTAAACGGAAAGATCTGGATTGGTCTGAAACAGGACCCTACATACAACTGGGAGTGGAGTGATGGAAGGCAGAGAAGTTTTTTCCCCTGGGGATTTTTCCAACCAAGTCTATCAGGCAATGACATCTGCGTAGCAGTGAAAAACTATTTGTTTTATGACGAGTACTGTAGTAATTCATTCCCTTACTTCTGCTACAAGTGGGACACTGAACTGATTGTGGTTAAAGAGAATAAGAGCTGGGAGGACGCGTTACAATACTGCAGGACTCATCACACTGATCTGGCCAGTCTGCCAACATATTTACATCTCATCCAAGCCAACCAAACCATTGGTAAAACATCAACTGTGTGGACAGGTCTACGGTTCCTGGCAGGCTCATGGTTCTGGTTAAGTGATGAGGATCTGGGATACCTTAGTGCCAAACTGCCAGCCTGTCCTGCCAATTACACTTACTGTGGATCTCTAAACATGACAACTCAGAGCTTTGAGAACAGAAACTGTATGGAGGAACTTAACTTTGTGTGCTATTAGAGAGGAGGGTGAGTATCAAAGTGTTACATTCATGAAGTTATGCTTTTATACTCTGTGTGGATATTCAATGTTTGCTGAATATATGATTATATAATGCTTTTCAATACTGATATTCTTGTACAATAACTTAAAAAACAATATGTTGATCTTCTACTAACATGTAGTTTTTGTCTTTTTTCATAGGCTTTAAGAGACTACTTGGGAAAACATGACAAATAAATATGTTATGTCTAGATATCTATTTATTCAAAATAATAATATGGTTAATTAGCAAAACATAGTGTGAGCACTTTATATAAAAGTGGTGATTATGTGTAATATTTGAACTGAATATGAACTTTGTGTATATTGATCATGAATATAAAAATTATGCAATTACTCTGTTTATAGTGTCATTTGTCTTATATTTTACCCAGGGTTAGTTTGTAATCCAAGTAGTGATGATGCATTAAAATGTGTTGCCGTTATTGAATGCTTCTGAAAGTAGAAAACTCAAAATTACAACAGAGTTATGTGTTATATTAAAACACGAATAACTGGTAGACAAACTGCATAAGCAACGAATCCATAGAAAACCCATTTGACCCTTTCAGACCCTTTGTCTCCTGCAGCTATCTCTAATGTGGAAAAGCTGTACCGATGTTAATTTTGTTTTTTGCTCTTTAGCTAATACAGATCTTTTCTTGTTGTTGCTGTTAGGGCTTTCACGATGATTAAATAATTGTCTTCTCGCGATTGTTTGACCTCATGAGCGATGATTTCAGATCACCACAATGATTGCACATCTCTCTAAAACACAAGGACCTGCAGCGCCTGTATAAATGAACAATACATTGCAAAGCCATTCAACTTTGATAAGCAGTATGAACTGCCAGGTAAAACAAACATTTCCAAAACAGCAATTTGAAATTTAGGAAAGTGAAGGATTTCATTCTTAAGGATCTGTAAGGAATTAATTTTTTGCAGCCACTACAGACATGTGGTCCAGTACTAATATGACCTGAATAGGTCTACTTAGAATTGGCTACTTTATTTAAGGTCTGTTCTGGTATAGTCAGTTTATTTTGATTGCATTTTTATTTTCAGTTATTTTTGAGACACGTTATTGTGTTTATTTCTTGAAGAATTTTCAGTTTTTTAAAAATAAGAAGAGTTTCATTGCAAAAGAAATCTCAGAAATCTCGTATTTTTGGTTGTGCATTCCAATTAATATCAATTCAACTGCACTTGGTTTGTTTTGATTTAAACCTTCATAACTTAAAAATACAGCTAACTAGCACCATAAGTAAGCAATAAGGTTTGAGAGGCTGTGCTGTATCGTGAATCAGGCCCGGATTGGCCATAGGGAGAACCGGGAGGATTCCCGGTGGGCCGGTCTGTTTTTTTTGGCCACGAGGGCCGGTGTTGTCATGCCACCGGGACGACGCGTATTTGCGGGTGAGAGATGTTCCCGCCGCTTTATGCACAAGTTGATTGTGTCCCGAGTCCCGACCACTTATTGTAAGAATTCTTGCATTAGGGTTCATTGACATCTTAAACGCATGGGAAACGCAGGACGTGCCGCTGTCTTCTGGTTTTCAAAGCGCTTACTTGAACACGAGTTTTGTTTCAGAGTCAGACGCGTCTATATTGAGTGCGCTTGCCGGCCGCGCATCTATATTTAAAATAAACTTGAGCGCGTCTTTTGAGTGCGCTTGCCGGCCGCGCGTCTATTATATTTTAAATAAACTTGAGCGCGTCTTTTGAGTGCGCTTGCCGGCCGCGCGTCTATATTTTAAATAAACTTGAGCGCGTCTTTTGAGTGTGCTTGTCGGCCGCGCGTCTATTATATTTTAAATAAACTTGAGCGCGTCTTTTGAGTGCGCTTGCCGGCCGTGCGTCTATATTTTAAATAAACTTGAGCGCGTCTTTTGAGTGTGCTTGTCGGCCGCGCGTCTATTATATTTAAAATAAACTTGAGCGCGTCTTTTGAGTGCGCTTGCCGGCCGCGCGTCTATTATATTTTAAATAAACTTGAGCGCGTCTTTTGAGTGCGCTTGCCGGCCGCGCGTCTATATTTTAAATAAACTTGAGCGCGTCTTTTGAGTGTGCTTGTCGGCCGCGCGTCTATTATATTTTAAATAAACTTGAGCGCGTCGTAATACAAACGGGCTGGCCTCTAAAAGGAAAAGAATTTACAAAACGTATTTTTTTATCCAAGTCATAGATGAATTCTCTATGAATAGTCATTATTCATTGTTTATTGCAAGAGGAACAAAAATCTATTTGATGCAAAACTCATTAGTTTATTTGAAAAAAGTAGTTTCAAAAGTATATCCATGATGTTTTCTTTTTTTAACACAATGTAGGCCTACGTTATTTAGCAATAGACATGATCTAAGTACTAAAAAAAGATACAGATTATTTCCATTTGTTTCCAATGCATACTTGATAAATCTTGCTTGTGTATTGTATATCAGGGGTTTCCAAACGTTATCAACCCAACAGTTAATCTCAAGACTCACAATTTTTTAGAAATAGAAATATAGAGGAAAACACAAACACGTTTGTTTCCTTTAGTTTTTGAATAAGTTTACTTTAGTAATATTATGGTCTTATGGTAGAGCTGCATGATTATGGCAAAAATTATAATTGTTTACTGCATTTGCACGGAATATGATTTGAAAAATACAGTGAATTGCAAGGCTGCAGAGAACAGTGCACTACTGCAGACTTATACTACTGAGGGTTTAAAGATATTATTTCAATAGTCAGTCATGAACTAAAGTGGGCCGGTCTAAGGCATGAAACTCCAGGGCTGAAAATGAGTCCCACTCCGGCCCTGTCGTGAATAAGTAACGGCTGAAGGGCGTTGTTCGCGGAGTGCCTGCAACCCCTTCAGCCGTTACTTATTCACGATACAGCACTTGCCTCGAGTACCTTATTGCTTTTATAAAACGGTTACCACACAATATTAAAGTAAAAAATATATTAGTGCAACTTCCATGAAGTTAAATTAATAAAAGCATTCCTTCCGCTAGAAAAAAATAGTCCCTGACTGCGAACAACAACATGAAAGCTCAAATAAAAACAACAAACTGTTCTCAGACTTTGTCTCATTATATGTTTATGTGTTGCTAAGGGTGTTGCTAAGGGCGCAGTGATATTAAATAGAACTGTTGGGTGAAGCGGTCATAGCAGTGTTTTATTGTGAATAAAGCACACCTATTGACCAATCAGAATCAGAAAACTAACCGTTTTATATATATATATATATATATATATATATATATATATATATATATATATATATATATATATATATATATATATTCATTACATTAAAAACGTCAAAAGTATTATTTTAAGTAGTCTAAATAAAAATCGAATTCTGCAATTTTTGGTGCAAATTGCTGCCACTATATGGATTCACATTTTTACATTTGCTAAGTGTGTCCCATCGGCTGAATAATTCTGCATGCACACTTTCTTCACAGCACTAGAACACTTGGGCAAACTACAGGAAATGCATTTAAGTAGTCAAGTGCAAAGACCCCAAGTATGGTTATTTGGACGCAGCCAAAGGAGAAGCAAAAATTGCATTAATCCAATCATTGCATTCGGAGTATAGTTTATTTTTTTATTTGCACAAACATACGTGCATGGCCGAATGCACAGCTAATCATAACATAGTTTATTTGACTCGTATGTGTAAACAGATGTTTGACACCATGTCACCAGGTGACTACGATAGGGCGGAACCAAAAGTGGCGGAGAAGGGTTCCGCCCTGAAGATGGTTTCTGCCCGGGCCCGAGTTTTAAAGCACCTTTCACTTTTTTGTCTCCCTAGCAACACAGATTACGAGGAAACGAGCAACAGGTGTGGCGAATGAAGCTGGCAATCCATGATTGGAAGAGAGGGAAAAGGCAAGACATATAAAGAGGCCAAAAGATGCACGAAGGGAGGAGTTGTTTCGGGCACGAGCTCCTGTTATTGCCTAGGGCAGACCTGTTCACACGCTCCGTCCTTAGAGGAGCCGGAGGGCGCCGTTGATCCACGGAAGCGTGAGGAAAGAGTGCGGCAGCCCAGAAAAGCGAGAAGGACGGAGCGGTGGAAATTAAAGGAGCACTACACCGGAGCGTGTGGGAAGACGAGAGATTGGAGACGTGGAAGTAAGGAAGATATTGTGTGATTTGGATGTGGAGGAGAAAACACGACGCTGTTGGATGTATGATTGGGGCATCGTTTGGACAACCAAGCGTGAGTAAGCAATCAAAACAAATGCTTTGTGCTATGTAGAAGAGGAGTTACTGGTGTCTTTGTGAGGGTGTTGAAGGTTACCGGCCCTGCGGAGATTGAAGGTGTAGGTGAGGCGAAGAGGTAACCAGGAGACATAGAGGGGCGTTGTTGACTATATTTACCTGTGAAATCTTTTCTCTCCCTCTGGCGTGTACAACGTCCAACCCGCCTCTCGAGCAGCCAAGACCTAGGCGGCCAAGCCTTAACTTCACGTGGAGTGCATGTGCAGAGTGCTGTGGTGAGTGTGACTTTTACCGTGTGTTTCACTAAGCTTGCTGTGTGTGTGCTGTGTTGACAGTAACCAAAGCCGCCCGGGCCCGTGCAGATTGTGCGAAGAAATAGCACGTTGAGGCCCGAGCCAGAGGAGAGAACCCAACCATTACCTATGTTTTCAGTAACGCCTCGAAGAGGATCAAACAGTGTCAGTAGTGAGAACCCATTACCTCTGTCTCCACGAATGCTTGGAAGGAACCAAAGGCCCCAGTGTTGTGAGTAACATTACCTGAGCAGTGTATCACTTACCTGTGTTTGCAGTAACGCCTCGAAGAGGATCAAACAGTGTCAGTAGTGAGAACCCTTTACCTCTGTCTCCACGAATGCTTGGAAGGAACCAAAGGCCCCAGTGTTGTGAGTAACATTACCTGTGCAGTGTATCACTTACCTGTGTTTGCAGCAACGCCTCGAAGAGGACCAAGCAGTGTCAGCAGTGAGAAACCCTTTACCTCTGTCTCCACGAATGCTTTGGAGTGTATTAAAGGCCCCAGTGTTGTGAGTAACCTACCTGTGCAGTATATCACTTACCTGTGTTTGCAGCAACGCCTCGAAGAGGACCAAGCAGTGTCAGTAGTGAGAAACCCTTTACCTCTGTCTCCACGAATGCTTTGGAGTGTATTAAAGGCCCCAGTGTTGTGAGTAACCTACCTGTGCAGTATATCACTTACCTGTGTTTGCAGCAACGCCTCGAAGAGGACCGAACAGTGTCAGTAGTAAGAACCTCCTACCCCTGCCCCAACGTATGCCCTGGAGGCGAGAAGAGGAAGATTGTTTTAAACTGCCCCTCCCCTTTCCCCTTATGTTTTAATTATTTAATAAAAACTCAGTTTTGTGGTAATCCACGTGTCTGTCTGGTCATTGGGGTGGTCTTGGGAACCTCCTCGAGGTGGGAACTAGAGAGGGGCGTGACCCTTTAGTTATCTTGGGTCCGCCCCGGCCGTGACAACCATGCAATAAAATTTCAATGCATATGCTAAGCTACATACTACTAGTCTTGCGCACTTACTTCCTTTCACGTGCACGCGCTCTGGAGTGGCCAAAACCGCAAGTGTGGGTATTTAGACACAGCCACTGAATCAAGAACACGTCCTTTAATACTGCGCATGCGTTTACTGAACAGCACAATACAGTGATTCTCAAGTAAGTCTCTGTCCCAAATGGCACACTTCATGTGGACTTTCGATTTTGTGGCCTTAAATTGCACGTGTTCTCTTAGTCTACAAGTCCATAGGGTGTCCCATCTGTCATTTTTACGAATCATATGTGTGCTCATCAGCACTCCTTTTGCACCCTTGATGCAAATCTTCCGCAAAGCCCACACTGCAGCAGGCTTCATGCAGTTTACCAACCCAGAGGTCCTTGTGAAAAAGCAGTCAGATGAAGGAAGGGAGGAGTTCATACTGGTGGGCAACTTATCTCACTATTTCCGGCGTGATGGAGAACGTGCAATCATATTAATATAACAAAAAAAAGGCTTAATATAAGGACAGTGCATTCCACAGTCTAGGGGCTACAGCCTGAAAGGACCGATCTCCTCGGGTTTTATAACTAGTCTGGGATCAATAAAAGACTCTGGTCCAAGGACCGGAGGACACAGCCTGGGGAGTAGCAGAGCAACAAATCAGTAATGTATTGTGGGGCCTGACCTTTTAAGGCTCTACAAGTTAAGACTTTTAGCAGTAGCCAATGTAGGGAGGATAAAAAGTGTGTTAGCTGCTCAGCTACAACATTCTCCATGATTTTTGAAAGAAAGGGCAGTTTTGATATTGGCCTATAGTTACTAGGCTCTGCTGGGTCTAAATTGGGCTTTTTTAAAATGGGGCTTATCGCTGCCTGTTTATAAAAATTTGGGTGGAAAGTGACAAGTTAATTATTTTGACAACAAAAGATGTAACAAGATCAATCACTTTAAAAAACAAAGATGTTGGAAATATATCCAATGGGCCTGAGGATGGCTTCATTTTTTAAGTAAGACCTTGACATCATCCAATAAGACCGCAGAGAAGCTATATGTAAAACCATTAGCCTTGTTTAAAAAGTATTTAAAAAATCTGTTGCCATCATAAATGGTATAAATGGGGACTAGTAGACTAGGAGATGGTGAAACAAGATTCTGAATGGTATCAAAGACAACTTTGGGGTTTTTCTTATTTTGATTCACAAGTTCAGAGAAATACATAGATTGGTGCTGCTTCAACATTTCATTTTGTGATGTAATCAGCTCCTTAAATGTAGTCTGTGCACTTCCAAATTGTCCTGAAGGGAGCAATCTCCTCATTTAACCAGGGACAAGGATTTGTAGAACGCTCACCGAATTCTGATTGGTTGAGAAGATAAATCGCGTTTAGGCTAAAATAGGCTCCGGTGCTTATGTAGTGATTTGGCATGAAACGTTCATGGAGCAGTGAATAGGTTCAGTACACAGCCAAATGACATGACAAACTCATTTTTTTTTAAATGGCATTTATCACGTTTTGTAAAAGAGCCCTTTGTCTGTTATTAGATGCTTTTACTCAGAAACTTTCATTAAATGATTTGTGTTGCAAAGTTAATATATTGTTTATATGCAAATGTCATTTTTGCATCTCGTTTCCTCAAGCTGAAATTGGAAGGCCGGTGTCCTGCTTAATTTACCTCCAACTTGCAAAACACCCCAAAATTGGGAAATGCCCATTTTTGTTCCACAGGGACCCTACACCATTTCTCAATATGCGTTCTTGTCTGTGTTCTTGGAAACTTGTAAAATACAAGCAGAGATTCGCTGTCTCCTGGAGGTTTGAGCTGATGATTTTATAAATGCATAGCTGTCCTCTACACACACAAATAGTGACATTACGGAATTTTTAACAAACACAATAACGCACGTGCACAGTCAGAGCTTAAACGAGCTTATGTTTGTGTCTTTTAGGCTTAAAAGGATAAATGCTCAAATGTCAAAATAGTTGTCTTAGTGAGTATCATAGCTAAGAACTGGTTACTGCATAAACATTTTATTCCATTAGTCTTACCCCGGATTTTCCACCAATTCACATGAAGATTGCGTGATATCTAGTTCTGTCTACGCCCATTATGATGTTGAATTATGACGTTATTACAAACCAGCCCAGATCCCAACACGACATCTCGTGAATTCAGGTATGCTCACGCGATAAAGTCATGGCTCCGCCCTGCGGAGCTGTCCGGCATCCGTCAAAAATAGAAGCTCTGCGTATTTGTGCCGGAGGGCTGCGGATGGCCGGAGCTGTGACGGATTCGGAACGCAGTCAGTGGAAATACACACATTGACTTGAATGGAAACCGATTGACTCCGCCGCCGTTCCGCAACGGATCCGCAGCCGTTACGCAGTCGGTGGAAATTGAGGGTCATATTTAGCCTAACCTGTTAAAGTCTCTGTCATTAAAGTTAATTAAATAACAAAATAAAAGAAAATCACTCACTACTCCTGACTGAGTAACTTCTGTAACTCCGTAAAATAGATTAGTCCATATTTAATTTAAATAACTTATTATTATTATTATTATTATTATTATTATTATTATTATTCAAAAAAACATTTGTGTTGAACTCTGCTATTTTACAAAGTTAATGCAGTTATGTAAATGGTCAATGCAGATGTTTAAGGTTAATGAACAATTGCAAAGCAGTTGTCTCTTTTGTTTCAGTTAAAAAGGTCAAAGTTGGTATTTTGGCAATACTTTTGCTATTTTTATAATTTATTTGCTTTTATTTAATTTATAGATTATAGATGTTTTGCATCTTACTTGATTCTGACTTAATTATTATTATTATTTATTACAATGATAAATTCTGATCTATTTTAAACCTGTAAATTTTGGATTGCTTTTCGTTGTATCAATGTTGCGCTGTTGCATGCTGGCACATGCAATTTAGCGTGTCATATTTAGGATCATGTTTATGCAACAAGGTTGTGTGCTTTGAAAAATAAAAATAAGGGTTGCATTAGTAAAAGGGCGCATAGTTGGGGCCCCATACATTTGAATTTACTAGGGACCCAACATCAGTAAAGTCTGCCCCTGAAACTATAAATAAACCATTTATTGTAAAGTTTCTTGTTGTCCACTAGTTGTCACAGTGTTACCAAATAAATTAGAGCCCAAGTGTATTAAGACACAGGCATGTTGATAATGAGGTAAGAAGCAAGAAGCAGTTAGTAAATCGCTGCAAAAGATGCTTTCCAACAGGTGTTTTAGCATTCGTTGGAAACTTGTGGACCTATTTTTCCAAACGCCTCACACCTTTACATTCTTCCGCTGAGAGCTTGAATAATAGACACTCCAGCCCAGTTGGTGGCGATAATTCACCTTTGCCAATTGCAAGAATACAAACAACGTTCCCGGCGCGTAGTAATACCGTACCTTACAGCACAACTAATACAAATCAATGGAGTTGGACAAAAACTACGATAAAACCTGTTGGAAAGCATCTCTTGCAGCGATTTTTGTGTGAGCATATCAGTGAACACCCCTGACCACTCGCAGAGGCGGCCTTACCTATGTTCACCCGTTTCAAGGCGGGCCCCATCCCCGGCACCAAAACGTTTGAAAGGGGGGGGCTATGATTCCTGCACAGGGGGGTTTACAGTGTCAGTTCCAGTGGGCGTTAAGCAATCACATATCTTTCATTTTAAATCAATTAATTTCTGCTCTTTATTTTCTCTCGGACGTTCATACGCGTTTTAGTCTACGATAGAAATCGGATTATTAATATGAAATTATATTTTATTTAGTCTACAATAAAACTGTAGAACTGCATTAATATTTATTATAGGCCACTTAAATTATGTTTTTTAAAAGTCAATTCTTTTATTTTTATAAATCAATGTAGAATCGTTTACAGCAGCAGCATCACAGTGCTTCATAAATTTTTTTCCCTTCAGAAACGTTTTGTTAGGATTGCAACCCGATCCAATTCATATACCTCATCGGCTCCTCTGTTTCAAAAACTTCAAGTTCTTACTGTTTATGATATCAACATTTCTCAAATTTGTGTCTTTATTTATAAAATATATTCAGGTGAAGGTAACATTCCAGAGCAATTTACAGGGTATTTTAAAGTTAATTCACAGGTTCACAGTTACTTAACTCGTCAATGTGCAGATTTTCATTTCCCTAAAATTCTTACTTGTAGAGGTCAATATTCTATACGATTTAGGGGTATTAAATTGTGGAATAATTTATTTCATTTAGCAGAAAAATGTTCTTCTTTAAAAAGTTATAAAAGATGTATAAAGAATAATTTTATTGCTGATTTGTAATTGTGTTTTTGTTTATTGAGGTTTTATGTATTTTATCTACTCTATATAGTTTTGATGTTTATTATTATTATTATTCTTTTTTTAATTTTATATTTTGTTTAGTTTTGTTGTTGTTTTGTTTAGGTGGAGGCTTTAAATAAGCCCTTAGGGTTTTTTGCCTCTCCCTGCACAATATATGGATTGTATTTTGTTTTTATTGTATATATTTTTGTATCTGTGCAAATAAACCAAAAAAAAAAAAAAAAAAGTGCTTCATAAAAACTCTCAGAAAACGTGCACATGTAGATAATTCTAGAGGTTTAATTGTTCTTTAGCATCGGGATCACTAGAGAAGAGCTTAATAGCCTTATTTTTGTGAAAACCGACATTTCTTTAATTGTGTTACCTGTCATAGTTAGCCCGTGTGCATTCATTCCAACTAATTTTCCGTCACAAATGGAGAGAATACCAATTGGAAGTACTCATCCCTATGCCCTTTTTGACTGCATTTTCCTCTAACGCAACATCCACACAATGTTCCATTAAATGAACATAATGTCCAAGAACTTTAGATAAAATGAGGGGTGATTTCTTTACTGTGAATAGGAAATTGTCTTGTTTTGCTCCCGCATCACAGTATGTAAACTGTTTTTATAATACAACTACATAAATGCCGTCAGCTCTCGCTCAGATTTCAATTGAGCACAAGGCGACAAAATAGCTGGACAAAGATGAACTTATCAGTGCATTCTCAGCACTCAAACATAAAAGGGTGGAAATCAATTTATTTACGCCCGCCACCTGGTGAGCGGTCTACGGGGCTGAAAAAAAACACAGAGCCAATCGTTATTTATAAGTTAGTTTCAGTGTCAGTCAGACACTTTTTCTTCTTTGCTTTTGTTAAATAATTCAAGTTGAGGGGATGTTTGAGCTGTTTTTTTAAGTCAGCTGAAAAGATACTGCGCAAATCAATTAAGCAGAGAAGTTAACGTTCATAAAAGGGCGCGGCTTAATCCAGTGGTTCACTGTAAAAAAAAATCTGTAGAAATTAGTAAATTACAGTATTACTGGGTATTACTGGCAACTAGCTGCCAGTAACTTACTGTAGATTTTACATTTATGTTATTTACTAGCAACAATTTGTTCAAAGCTAAATGAACATGAAAATCTTAAGTTTTTATTTTCTACAGTAAGTTTTTTTTTTTTTCTGTTGAGCTGCTTGTTCGTGAAGCTGAAAGTGCACGTAATAAAATAATATACCATTGATGGAAACCAACAGGATTCCTGGCTTTTTTGCTCCATTTTGTTTATGTTTAATGTGGGTAGGGCCCCTTATTAGTTATTGAAATGGGCCACCAGATGCTTAAAGGAATATTCTATTTTCTTAAAAGAAAAATCCAGATAATTTACTCACCACCATGTCATCCAAAATGTTGATGTCTTTCTTTATTCAGTCGAGAAGAAATTATGTTTTTTGAGGAAAACATTGCAGGTTTTTCTAATTTTAATGGACTTTAATAGACACCAACAATTAATACTTAACTCAACACGTAACAGTTTTTTTCAACGGAGTTTCAAAGGACTATAAACAATCCCAAACGAGGCATAAGGGTCTTATCTAGCGAAACGATTGTCATTCTTGACAAGAAAAATAAAAATATGCTCTTTTAAACCACAACTTTTCGTCAAGGTCCGGTCCAGCGGGACCTAACGTAAATGCGTAGTGACGTAGGGAGGTCACGTGTTACATATATGAAACGCACATTTGCGGACCATTGTAAACAATAAACTGCCACAAAGACATTAATTAGTATCAGTTGACATACAACAACGTAGGAACGGTCCTCTTTCACCACACTTGTAAACACTGGGGCGGAGTTTCGCATTTGTCCTCTGTGACCTTTTGACGTCATGACAAATTGCGTGGGGTGACACTCGCGCATCACGACCGAATCTAGACAAGAAGTTGTGGTTTAAAAGTGCATATTTTTTATTTTTCTTGTCAAAAATGACAATCGTTTCGCTTGATAAGACCCTTATGCCTCGTTTGGGATCGTTTATAGTCCTTTGAAACTCGTTGTACGTTGAAAAAACTGTTAAGTGTTGAGTTAAGTATTAAATGTTGGGCTCTATTAAAGTCCATTAAAATGAGAAAAATCCTGGAATGTTTTCCTCAAAAAACATAATTTCTTCTGGACTGAACAAAGAAAGACATCAACATTTTGGATGACATGGTGGTGAGTAAATTATCTGGATTTTTCTTTTAAGAAAATTGACTTTTCCTTTAAGGCCGCCCCTGACCACTCGGTGAGTTTCACGTCTTTGTAAACGAAAGTTTAATGCATTTTAGGAAGGATTGTTCCTGTGCACCTATGCAGCCATTGTAGAGGTGGGAGGTGATAGAACAAACACCCGAAAATTCTCGGGACAGCATCATATGTCCAAATTTCTGTCAAAATTTGCATAAACAATCTGAAAACAGGGCTTTAAGTGTAAAATACCGAACTTGTCCTTTAAAACTGAGCAACTCTGAGAACAGACAAACTTTAGGATGTGTTTCTGCGCTAAACAACCTGTAGAGAATGAACATTAATGTGACAAAAAATTAGAAAGACTTGAAATTAGATTAAAATCATTGATTTAAAAATGTACACTGTATAAAATATGCTGCATTTTTGTCAAATAAAAAAAGTTAAATAATTTCAACTTGATTTTATAAGCTATGACAACTTTTTCAAAAGCACAAAACTTAAAATATATTAGTCAACCTTAGAAGTGGATTAAAACTTCTTATAAAAGTTTTCTTAAAACCAATTCCCAATATACATTCTTGAACTTTTCTGATCCATTATAAATGTTGACTAGTGAGTATGCTGAATTGAATTGAGTTGTTTCAACTTCATGCTGCATGTTTTTACACTGTACTTTCCATGCTCGAAAAAAGCTTTTTATAACTGCAGTAAACGATGACCATTACAAGGTTTTTAGCAGCTCCGTCAAGAGTTGCATGCGGAACATGTTGTCATGGTTTGGAATGCAAATCGGAATGTATTCATGGCTTTGAGAAAATCGCCTTGACACGTTCGTCCTACATGTCCTTCTTACCTGAGCAAACAAATGTATGCAAAAATGTGACGAAAACAACGCGAAGACAAATTTGACCGTAAAAGTCAGACTGTCAGTTTTAAGGGTTTCTTATTTCTGTACACCTAAAGTATACTTACATGTATGTTCAAAGCTTAAATCCTAGACTAAAACACATATTTGAGCTGTCTCAACTAAAAAATAACTTGCCGGTACAGCTCTTAAATTATGCCAGTGTCATTGATTTGCAAGATACAAACCAGCAAGGCATGGGAAAAAATGCTTAAATGTTTTATTTTAACTAATGCCTAGTCCTGGCTTTAGCCTTTTCTGTGAAATCGAGCTTATATGTATAATTGTTTCATTGATATAATTGGTTGACATTTTAAAAATGTATTAAGCACTTGCTGCTGCTACACTCTTAAAATGAATGTGTTAAATTAACACATCTTGTGTCTAGTTAAGGACAACACATCTTGTGTGTTGTCCTTAACTGAACACATCTCTGTGTTATTTTTGGAATAACACATGTTGTTTTAACACATCTTGTGTTGTCCATTTCATTTATTTGAGCTCACAATTTACACGAAATGACACACAATGTGTTAAAATAACACATAATGTGTTAAATAGTTTAACACAAAACAATGTGTTAAAATGAACACATCCTTTCTTAGAGTGTATGACAGTAAGCCTTGTTAACGTTTTCGTGATTTTATTCTGTTACACCAGCTCTGTAGAAGACCGATAATGACACTTTGTTCCAATAAATACTTCTTATCATTTCAGGTATGATTCGGCCGGGAAATTCGGCGGGGAATTTTTCTGCGAGACACTGTGGATTTGGACAGCAATGAATTCACTGACTACCTCGTGTAAATGATGAAAATACATTACGTCCCCACAAGAAACAATTATCATCCAAATAAGGCTATGGTAAAAAATTATAAAAATCAAAGGCAAGGCAAGGCAAGCAAGGCAAGCAAGGCAAGGCTATTTGTATAGCACATTTCGTACACAGAGGTCATTCAAAGTGCTTTACATAGAAGAAAAAAATATGTAAAAATATGAGACACAGAATAAAATCACAACAGAAACAAAGTTAAATGAAAATAAAATAAAAATAAAATAAATGTGATAATCCACCCTGCTGATTATAAAAGCATGAACAAGTCCTGTCTTAAGACAAAACATCTGATTCTGGCTATATTTCTGAGATGGTAGTAAGCGTATTTGCTTACTGCTTTCACATCTGTAGTTTGGTTGATTTGGTCTGGACCAAAAGCAAAAATTATACATTGTAACTTTTTTAGCAGTTTTGGTTCCATTTCACACCACACTGATTGCTCTGATCCGCACCAGTTGAAACGAACCAAAATTCTGTCATGTGATAATATCAACATTACTCATTGGCCACGTGTATTTGAACGTTTTCCTAAACTGCTTCTCGATTGGTCAGAATCAACGTGCGTGAAATTCCAACGGAACCCCGTAGGCAATAAAAATACAATGTAATAAATGGTCAATATGAATTGTTGTGTGGATATTACTGGATTTTTTGAATCTACAGTGGTGTGATTTTTTTCCCATGTTTGTCATACTTTAAAGTTTCAGATCATGAAACAAATTAAAATATTAATCAAAGTAAACATAACATACAGATTTTACATTAAGGTTTTTATTATGAAGGGAAAAAATGCTTGCCCCCTAAACCTAATAAATGGTTGGGCCACCCTTAGCAGCAACAAATGCAAACAAGCGTTTGTGATAACTTGCAATGAGTCTTTTTGTGCAGGAATTTTGGCCCACTCATCTTTGCAAAAAAGCCACATTAGAGGTTTTCAAGCATAAACCGCCTTTTTAAGGTCATCCCACAGCATCTGAATAGGATTGAGGTCAGGACTTTATAGGCCACTCCAAAGTATTATTTTTTCCTTCAGCCAGTCCTGCTTCCTCAAGCTAAAATTCACTTTAGCTTGAGGTCATGAACAGATGGCAGAACATTGTCCTTCAGGATTTTTTGGTATACAGCAGAATTAATGCATCCATTTATCACAGCAAGTCTTCCAACCCTTGTTACACTTTTAACAGAGGGCCACTCAGCTCCAAAGCGAAAAGTTGAATATGCGTAGGTGTAGCAATCAGATGCAAATGCTGTATGCCCATGTGCATTGGCTCTTTTTAGTTACATTCGGAGCAGATTGTTATCTCTGGTGAGATTCCCAGTTGCGAGATTCTGGACAAAAGTGTTTTGGAGGCATGAAAGTAAATTTCTTTATCATATTTTTTTTTGGGGGGGGTGTATAAGTCACCAAATCCAATCTTTTATTACAGTATCTTAATCAGGTAACAATTGAAACATTTGTTACCACTATCTACATACTGTATGAGGTGCTAACTATGCACTCTTTAGGCAATTTTTTAACGGGCACTGCACCAGTGCAGCTTTTGTCAGCTGCGTTTCAACAGATTATTGTTTTATATCTGGTCTTTTATCAGCAGCTTGTTATTTAAAGGTTTTTATAATTTAAGTCCTAATTGTTAAGTAAAGAATAATTGTGTCGTTCGGGCCGTAACATCGCAGGTGTGCATTATTTTCTAATAATTTAAAGGACTGGAGTCAATTATTCTGCTTATACCACGGTTACCACAAACATTGCTCTGATGGTTATTTTAAGACATTTGACTGGTCAGGTGTGCGTTTATTGAAAAATAATTAATACCCGTGAAACATTTCAGAACAAAGCATTCAACAGTCACGTGGTATGAATGGAAAAAATGAAATTTCTAAACTAGCTTTACGTTGGCAATGGACATCTGACAGAATTAGCCTTTAGGAAACGAGATGCAAAAATGAAATTTGTATATAAACAATATATAAACGTTGCAACACAAACTAATGAAACTTAATGAAAGTTGCTGAGTAAACGCATCTAAAAACATATGATGATGAGTTATGGCTTCTTTTATACATTAATCTTTATTTCTGAGCTTTTATTCATTGATGTTTTTATGTGATCATTTACATACATTGCTGACTGACAAATGTAAAGTTGGTGTTAACATATAAAGTGTGTTTTAGGAGAGAGTTGACAGACTCGCCCTTCACAGAAGAGATGAAGATTGTCGTGTTTGCTCTTCTCCTGTCAGCTCATTGTGAGCTCACAACAGCTTTGGAAAGAAAACATTTTTATTTTAGTAATGATAAGACATGGAGAGAAGCTCATAGTCACTGCAGAGACTACTATGTAGACCTATCGAGTCTTGACAGCCAGGAGGAAATTACAGCGTTAAACACTGCAAGTGGGCTTAGTGGTTCATACCCAGACAGCTGGGTTGGTCTGAAAAAGATCTCTGAAAACCACTGGGAGTGGAGTGATGGAAGCCAGAAAAGTTTTGTCATCTGGAAAAATGGACAACCAAATGAATCAGGCAATGATATCTGCACTATAGTGAAAACTGGCCAATTGCAAGACAGGCAATGTACAGATTCACACACTTACTTCTGCTACAAGTGGGACACTGAACTGATTGTGGTTAAAGAGAATAAGAGCTGGGAGGACGCGTTACAATACTGCAGGACTCATCACACTGATCTGGCCAGTCTGCCTACAGATTTACATCTCATCCAAGCCAAACAAACCACTGCTGATACATCAAGTGTGTGGACGGGTCTACGATTCCTGGCAGGTTCATGGTTCTGGTTAAGTGATGAGGATCTGGGAGACCTTAGTGCCCGACTGCCAGCCTGTCCTGCCAATAACACTTACTGTGGATCTCTAAACCTAAAAACCCAGAGCTTTGAGAACAGAAACTGTATGGAGAAACTTAACTTTGTGTGCTATTAGAGAGGAGGGTGAGTATTAAAGCATACGCTATATGTTATGATTATAAATCTATGTTTTATGTGTAAAAATTTAGTGTTTGCTATATGATTATATAATGTTATCTAATACTTTTTCTATGTTTTTTCTTTTTTTTAAATGCATTAAGAAGATTGCATGGGAAATATGACAAATTGAAGCCCTTCTAATTTAGCCTATTTTTATTTTAAAGAGAATAAATAGCTACCTAGACATAAAGTTCATTTGTGTCAACACAGAAGTAGTGCATATCTGCATATTTGATCTATTTTTTGTCAATTGTTAATGAATATAAAAACATTTGCAATTATTCTGTTTAATTTCGTTTCTTGTGCTTTTTTAACCCAAGTTTAGATTTATGCCTGTGTGTAATGATGCTAAAATTCACTGCAGTTATTGAATGCTTAAACTAAGAAATAATACCTTTCCCTCAGTGCTACATTGTATATCTATATATAGCCTGTGTCTACTAGTGTGGACTAACCAATGTTAGGGAGGCTTGTTAATATAATATTGATTAGAAAACAGTTATGTATCAGATTAAAAATACTTGAAGATGTAAGATTGTAGGACAGAGAGACACAGGAGGAGGCACAGAATAAGGCAGCGACATCTTAAAAGAGTGATGACATCAGAAGAGGATCTGACTTCAGCTATAAACTACATCTGCTCATGAGCTCCTGTCATCAGTCTGTTAATGTTTAAGCTGTGGCTCTCCATGATAAAAATCCAGCTGAATATTACACCTTTGTTTAAAACTGTTTTTAGTTTTACTTTTTAGGAAAAGTATGTAAATCTTTAGGAATGTCATGGTTTTCTGAATAAATTTGTCATAAAATGTGATCTGATCTTCATCTAAGTCAAGAGTATTGACAAACATAAGGGGCCCTATCTTGCACCCAGCGCAATTGACTTTGTCAGTGACGCATGTATCATTCTTATTTTGCACCGGCGCACAGCGGGTTTTTCCCTCCACAGACGCACGTCGGCAAACTAGGGAATGAACTTGCGCTCCCTGGGCGGTTCAGCGCAAAAAAGGAGGCGTGTTCCGGCGCAAATCATCCCTGATGCTATTTTGCAGTTTCAAAAAACAATTGCGCCACTGACCAAAAAAAAAAACAGGCTAAAGTCAGTGGCGCGTTGCGCGTGGTTCATTATGCTATTTTAAGGGCACATGCTTGACCATAATGTATAGCGTGCACAACGCGCACACACTTTGCTTATCTAATCTACACAAATGCAACAGTTATTTTTGCAAATCATAAATTGTTACAATAAAAAATATTAACACATGAGATAAGGGAAATCATAGTGGTGAGCATTGTGGTGATAGTTTTTATTTATTGTGTGGCTGCGTAAAAAAAATTCTCATGGAAAAAATGATTAAAATATTTTCATAAGTTTGTTGTGTGGCTGTATTATTTTATGTAAATAATAATTAAAATGTTTTCATAAGAAACCTTAATGTATATGAACTTGATTTGTAAGTGTACTTTGGGGTTGGACCTTGCTTGCATTTCTTGTGTCCGATTTCAAAGCCCCCAAACCCTTTCAGCGGTGAGGGTGGACGCAGCGATGTCCTCTGCTGGCGTCAGGTCCTGTGTAAAAGCAGATCCACCTCCGTTACACGGCGTGCCTGATTTATGCTGGCAAGCTTGGGATTCCCCCGTCTCCTGACATCATTGTAGCGCTAGGCCTAACGATGGGGATGCCAGCTGATGAGACAATTATGGCTATTTCCTCTCACGCCTGTAACCGACGCTGATTTGGGCGGGTTTCTCCTATCCCCATACAAAACAACTTCTCTGTCTTTGACTGCTCTTACAAGAACGTCGGTCTCCTCGGCTGTGAACCGCTCCTGGTGTGCGCCTGGTAAATCCGTCATAATAATAGCAACCCGCCATGGAACTTGCGCCCTTGCGTTTAAAGGGAATGTTAAAGTCAGAATGCCTTCTGATTGGTTTATTTGACGTTACGCCCAAACCACACCTATGAATAATGAACCTACTTCAGACCAACCCCTTATTGATTTGCACCTGGCGCAAGAGTTATTTCTCCCGCCGGGAAAATAGCAACAGCGCCCAAGATCCGCCCACAAAGTCACTTGCGCTTTGCGCTTCGCACTTGTGTTTCAGATCGTTAAAATAGGGCCCAAAGTCTCTAAAAATAATTAAACAAAAAATTCTGATCTTTCATGTCTTTATTGAACACACTCATTTAAACATTCAAAATGGCAGTGGAAAAAGTAAGTAAACCCTTAGAATTAATAACTGGTTGACCCTGCCTGGCAGCAATAACCTTAACCAGGTGTAGGATTAAAGATGTAGGAATTTGTAAAATTAAAAATATAGGTATTGATTACTTTGTCACAACTTGTCACAACCCCCATTTCCATACTGTACCATCTGCATTCCTGTGCTTACAAAGACTGTTGTCACAGCTGTTTATCCAATACAGTGGGGGTTAAAGGTGTGGTCTTCTGATTGGTCAGTTTGTATGTATCATGTTAGGTTGAGTCACATGGTCAAGGGATAGAGAATAAAGGTCTTGATTTTCATGAGATCTGGGCTTTTGCCTTTTGGCATTTGCCATTTGCTTTCTGCCCTCTGCTTTTCTTCTTTACTTGAGTTCTTGTGTTTAGGCCATTAGGCCTAGATTATAGTACTTAATGGTCATTCTCTTTCTTCTAAACTTTCTTTCTTTCTCTGTTCTCTATACTATCAGATAATATCTCACATACATTGACATGCCTTCTCTGTTCTCTATACTATCAGATAATATCTCACATACATTGGAAACAGTTAATTGTGCTACGTAATATTTACCATTTCATGCATTTATAGTGTAACCATTTCAATTGTAACTTTAAGTCAGTACTGTTATTAAACCTTTTAATTTACAAATCTGTGGTTTAGTTTTGATTTAGTGTTAATACTTAAACGCTACATATTGCAGTTTAATATATTTATATTCTAGCAATGCTCTCCCACATATTTTGCTATTATAACTGCACTTATTTCCGTCGTTGGTATAGGTTGCAGAAGGGTGATAATTGACCAGAAATACACAGTTTTATAATATCTTGCTGTTAATATTTCTCAGTCATTTCGGCGGGCCTACAGACTGAACCACTATAGTGAATCCACCCTTACACAGGCACTTCCTATAGCTGTGGATCAGACCTGCACATCATTGAGGGGGAATTTTAACCCATTCCTCCTGACAGAACTGCTTTAGCTCTCATATTCTTTGTACATCTCATGTGTATGGCCCTCTTCAAGTCAATCCATAGCGTCTCTATTGGGTTGAGGTCTGTGCTGTGACTTGGTGTCATGAAGTTTTTTTGTGTCTCCCCTGTCATTTCTGTTATTTTGAAGTTTTGTCCGTTTCTGCCATGTTTTGTAGTTCTGTGTAGTTCTTTGGCTGCGTTCAAAAACTTTGGCAGCTGACTTGTTGCCTCACTGCCTTATGAGGTAATGACTTCGGAGGCATGAAGGCAGCTAAGAGAAACGCTTTAGGACACACTTCAAAGGCAGCATGTTTGAAATCTAAACAGAGAGCGCCTTTGTGATAACTAATCACATATTTGAAAACTACAATACGAATTTCTCGCTAGAAATGCAATTAAAAGGTGTAAAAAGTAAAAATATACATTTATTTACACTAAATTTGTGCTCCAGCTGCTTTCTTGGCCGGCATTTTATCTTTTCGAACTTGACCAGGTTCGACCAACAACATGATGTTTTATTAACGTAGTTGGGAGGAGCACGTCAAATAAACCACTTGAGTACCACCAGCTGTCCACAATCAGTAATCACCATATCTACCCAATCAGCACAAAGGCAAGCCATATATAAGTCACAGTTTAACTCTCCAAAGATCCTCTGCAGTCTTCAGAATCCCTCCACCACCCCGTCTCCTCTCACTCACCAGGTTATTTCCCAAACCTGGGGGAGATACTCTGCGTTCGGGCCCATTTCCGAGCTCAGAGCCCTCTCCCCAGACAGCACGCCAAATACGTTTACTAATTTAATCTAACCAACTTATTTGTAAGTGTGAACTTGTGAAATTCCCTATGCGCGCACATATAAAATTGTGGGACAAGACCTCAGGAGTCAGGAAGTAAACCTTACATTGGATTCTGACATGCCTTGATGCCTTCCTGCCTTGGAAAGCTGCCACAGAAGGCAACAATTTAAGCAATTTTGTTTTTTTCTGAAGCCATTCTGTTGTGGACTTGCTCCGGTGTTTTGGGTCATTGTCCTGTTGCATCACCCACCTTCTACACAGTTTCAGCTGACTTATAGACATTCTCACATTATCCTGAAGAAATGTCTGATATAATTGAAATTCATCTTCCCATCAATGATTGCAAGCTGGCCAGGCCCTGATGCAGCAAAGCAGGCCCAAATCATGATGTTTCCTCCACCATACTTTAAAGTTGGGATGATGATAATATACAGCGCCCTTTCTACGCCACATGTAGCGCTGCGTTTTTCCAAATAGTTCAATCTTAGTCTCATCAGTCAACAAAACATTTTGCCAATAACGTTATGGAGTGTCAATGTGCTCTTTTGAAAACTTTTCCACATTATTTTTCCACAAGTACTATAATTTTTTTTTGTTGTTCTCAATAAAGACATGAAAGATCATAATTGTTTTGTGTTGTTATTTTTTAGACACATTATGTTTGTCAATATCCTTGACTTAAATGAAGATCAGATCACATCTTTATTCAGATTTAAAGAAAATTATTCAAAAAGCGAAATTCCAAAAGGTTTTTCGTGATACTGTATATTAATAAAGCACCATTATAATTATCTCAAACAAACATCTACAATATTGTTTCTGATAAGACCTTGACCACAGACGAGTCTTCTGTCTGGTTTGTATAAATTGAATACTTGAAGATAAATACATAAATTATAATCAGGAGACTACTAAGAAAATGAACAGAAAATAATGCATGGTTTTAACCCACAATGCTTTATAAAAGAAACCCTTGATCTTTAACTTCCTTATAAAATCTATCACATATATGATTTTATGGAACACTTTACAATAATGTGGCTTATTACTCTTGGGCTCTAATTATATTTGGTCACACTGTGACATCTAGTGGACAACAAGAAACTTTAAAATAAATGATTCCTTCACAGTCTCGGGGGGCAGACTTTACTGATGTTGGGTCCCTAGTCAATTCAAATGTATTGTGTGGGGTACCAACTACAGTAGGCACCATTTTATTAATGCAGCCCTTATTTTTCTCTTTCAAAGCACACATAGCTCCTGTTCCTTTTATTAGTAGTTTTACCCACAAATGCACTTAACATAACAGCGTAACAGAGATTGAGCGGCCATCTTGGTATTCCCAACCAGCAGAGGGCATTGTTGACTTACATCTTAAAGTGTTTATATATATTTACTTGGTTTAGCGTATCAGTAACACAATATTGTTATTTTTTTATATTTGTACATAAATTAATTGTTTCTTTCTTAATTGTTATTTGCAATGTTGCCTTTAATAAGGCAAGATAAGGGATTTATAAAAAAAACGTTAAGGTGAGTGTGTCTGCTGATTTCTGTTAATGACACACGTATAAATAAAGTTTTTTGACAGTAAGCTACATTGTAATTTCTCTGAATAAGTTTAGGTAACTAAACATAATAAGGTTAAATAACATTAGGTAAATAACATAATTAAAAACCCAGCAAATTATTGCATGCACATACGGAACAAAGAATGATTATTTATTATGATTTTAGAATGAGCACGTTTGTCATTAATACTAAATATGCTGAGGCCTGTCCGCTGATCTGATACTGTAATGAATACCAGATAATAAATCTCTGTAATATCTGTTACATGTGATATGTGTTACAGCACTAAACAACATGTAGAGAACGAAAATAAATGTGGCATAAAATTAGAAAGATAACTTGTAATTATTTTCAAATCATCGCTTTAGAAATGTAGACTGTAAATAAAATTCTGATCTACTTCCAGTGTTGACTAGTGTAGTATGTTGAATTGACTTGCATGGAAAACCAAGTTGTTTTAACATTGTACTTGCCATTTTTAAAACATAAAAGCTTTCAATTTTCCTATCAGGAACTAAAGGAGTCCTGTATGATTGTAACGTTGGTAACGTGGGCTGCTTTACACAAAGCGAGAGTTAGACAAATCCATGTGCAGGAAGTTTTATTAAATAAATTCTACGTAGGCAAGCAAACAAATCCAGTCAAGGTTATCCAAAAAAATAATCCACAGAACAGGCAAAAGTCGAGGCAGGCAGCAAACAATCAGAATTAGTGATGTTACCAGTGACACCGATGCTCCGAAGCGTGTGTCAAAAAAATGAACCGATTTTCATTGAAGCTTTGTATAGAAGCTTGATTCGTTCTGGCAAAATCAGGTGACCAATGACGTCCGAAGCTTTGTTTCACACACACCCACGTGACTGCTTCGTTATCTGATTCAAAGGTTTAACATTGTGCGATGCGCTGTGCGTCCTCATATGGGTTGTATTGGAGTATTGCATTACACAGAATCGATTACTGTATAGTGAGTTTATGAGATAGGATAGTAGTAAAAAGCCTTTTCTGCAACACTTAATACCATGATACATTTTTTTAATTGGTTCACACTTCATACTTTTGAGACAAGGTCTATCCTTAATTTGTTATTTTTGTTTGAAGTTACCATTCGCATGAAATGGAACATGTTTTGTTCATGTATTTAATATATTGTTACATTTATTTGTTAATCTATCCTTAATTTGTCAATACAATAATTCTTGCTTTTATAATTAATACGTTGTTTTGTTGTGGAACATGCTGTGATACAGCACTTTCACTAGCAGAGGTCCTCATCGAGCTCTGATTTGAAAAGCTTCGAGTAATGAACCTTTATCTGAAACAATTGGGTTGAAAGCTTCACTGCTTCAAAAAGCTTCACTTCGCCATCACTAATCAGAATCCAAATTAACAGGCAACAGGTCAAAACAGGAATAGATACACAGAAACAGGAACAGGTAAACAGAATCAGGATACAAGACAGAGACCGCTTGGTAATGCAGCTGTGAACATACATACATACAATACTTCGCAGAGTGATTTAAGTTAGGGACAGTTTTATAGTAACAAACAGGAAGTGAAATGTGAAGCATGGCATGAGATAATTTCAAAATAAAAGACAGGAAACAGAAAAGTGTATCAAAATAAAAGACCTACCCTACTGAAAAATCCAGCTAAGACCAGAATAAGCTGGTTTTAGCTGGTCCCCAGCTTGGTTTTAGCTGGTTTTGCAGGTGTAGGAAGCTGGTTTTGCTGGTGTAGCAAGCTGGTCTAGCTGTGTTTTGGTCACATTTTAAGCTGGTCTAGCTGGATTTAGCTGGTCATGCTGTAATTCCAGCTGGCCCACCAGCATGACCAGCTTTGTCAGGCTGGGAGGACCAGCGTTAACCAGCTAAAACCAGCTACCAGCTTATGCTGGTTTTAGCTGGATTTTTCAGTAGGGTAATAGCAAAACAAAACACAACACAAGACGAAACCCTTACAATGATTTATGTCAGTCATATTTAGAATCAGTGCAGGTTGATGTTAGTTTATGAACTGGGCTATGCATGCTACAGTATGTTAAGATTTAACTGGAAAGTAAAAAAAAATGAAAAGACAGTCTGTTTTGTTAGTATTCCTACAGTAAACTTTGACCAATTTTGACCCAACAATTAGGAGTTTTGGTCATCATTACTACAACTGTGTAATTGTTTTATTTTTTACCTAAGATAAATCAAAAATATTGAGGGCTTGGAACTGTATAGGCGAGTAATATATGCAGAGGTGGAAAGTAACAAATTAGATTTACTCACGTTACTGTAATTGAGTAGTTGTTTTGTGTACTTTAACTTTTTTGAGTAGTTTTTCAAATCTGTACTTTTACTTTTACTTAAGTATGTTTTGTTTAAAGTATTGTACTTCGTTACATTTTAAATCATATCCGTTACTGAGTAAAAAAATATTTAAAAAAGCAAGGTGATAAAGACAAGCAACGGATGATTGATGGGCGGGGGAACGCGCAAAAAGAACCATGGAGACGGACGAGACAGGCGCGCGCTAATGCAGACCCGCCGCAGTTCAACTCTTATGAAAGAAACCCCTGGTCATATTTAACCGACCACTTTCCACTGACGCGAAGCAAGTGTTTCACTCCTATGAAAGGTAGGATTCATGCTCTTCAGTACGAAATTGCAGACCGGGTTTTTACCGCTCATCTCCACCTCTCCCTGCTGTAAAAAAAGTAACTTTTACTCTGAGTAAGGTTAAAATGACTTACTTTTTACTTTTACTTGAGTAGATTTTTAGACAAGTAACTTTACTTTTACTTGAGTACAATATTTTAGTACTTTTTCCACCTCTGAATATATGTATATGATTAATCAATACTAATATACTATATACTAATTAATCAAATAATAATGGTCCTAATTAACAAAAAGGTCCTAATAATGCTCTTCTCACATCATCACTGAAGGCTAAGAATCCTAAGAATGAAATCCTAGAACCGCATCTGCTGATGATGTTGTCATTGCTCGGAATGCAAATCGAAATGTAGTCATGGCTTTGAGAAAATCACTTTGATACGTTCGTCCTACATGTCCTTCTCATCTAAGCAAACAAATTCATGCAAAATTCATGACTGAAAAGAACCCAAAAACAAATCTGGAGATTTGACAATAAAAGTCTAACTAAAAGACTATCAGTTTGAAGTGTTTGTTATTTCTTTACACCGAAAAGTATACTTATATGTATATGGAGTATGTTCAAGGTTTAAAGGAAAACACCACAGTTTTTCAATATTTTACTATGTTCTTACCTCAACTTAGACAAATTACTACATACCTATCTTTTTTCAAAGCCTGCACTTAATCTTTGTACAGCGCCTCATGAATGTGTTAGCATTTAGCCTAGCCCCATTCATTCCTATGGCTCCAAACAGGGATGAATTTAGAAGCCACCAAACACTTCCATGTTTCTGTAACGACACAATAAAGTGGAGGAAGCAAGCGCAGGCAATCAACACAGATTTATTGTAAATGATGGTAAGAACAGAGAAACAACGGAACATGTGACAGAGTCCAGGATGTTGGCGATGGTGATCGAAGGTCTACGTTGGCTGAAGAGTGATGAAACGTGAAGTCGGTGATGAGTGTGATAATGGCCAATGGACGAAACCAGGAACGGACCCAACACTCACACGGAGATGACAAACACGCACACCGATCCAATGCACACGAAGACGAGAGACGATTATCCAAGTGGTACTGCTGGAACACGAAATGAGGATCTGACAACAGGAAGAGAACTGAGTGAGTATATGTAGCAGATGGGTAATGAGGACCAGCTGGAGCGAGGCAATCATACACAGGTGACAACACTTAATCAAACGAGCACATGGCAGAGGTGAGTGAACAAACAAACACACACACACACACATGACATGGAGGAAACAGAGGATATCCTACCGTGACAGTACCCCCTCCCCTAGGAACGCCCCTTGGCGTTCCCAGCCTGCTTTACCTGAAGATTGTAATCATCAATAAGGCGGTGATCCAGTATGTCCCGAGCAGGGACCCACCTTCTCTCCTCCGGACCGTAACCTTCCCAATCCACCAAGTACTGAAAACCGCGTCCCCTCCGTCTAGAGTCCAGAATACGATTAACCGAATATGTGGTCTCCCCATTAACGATACGAGGCGGTGGGGGAACCGGGGCAGGCGGATTAAGACGGGGAAAAAATCACCGGTTTAATTTTGGACACATGAAAGACGGGATGAACCCTCCTGTACGCCGGTGGAAGGCTAAGACGCACTGTTACCGGATTAATGATTTTGGTAACAGAAAACGGGCCAATAAATTTGGGAGCAAGCTTATTCGAAACGGAACGCATCGGAATGTTCTGGGTTGAAAGCCACACTCTTTGACCGAAGACGTATCGGGGAGGCTTCGACCGGTGGCGATCGGCCTTAGCTCTACGAGCTCTGGTCCAGGTGCGGTGACACCTCTGGACTAGTGCGTTTGCAGAGGGGACCGACACCTCGGATTCAGTACTGACAAAATTAGGTGGTTGGTACCCTAAACTACACTTAAATGGAGACATGCCCGTAGATGACACCGGCAGAGAATTGTGTGCGTACTCCATAATTGAGAGTTGTTGACACCAGGACGAAGGATTCTTGGAAACCAAACACCGCAATGCCCTTTCGACATCCTGATTGGCTCGCTCGGTTTGACCATTGCTCTGGGGATGGAACCCGGATGAAAGACTAACAGTCGCCCCTAACAATTTACAAAATTCTCGCCAAAATTTGGACACAAATTGGGGACCCCTGTCAGAAACCACGTCTGTCGGAAGGCCATGTATACGGAAGACGTGGTCAATGACAGTTACCGCTGTTTCCTTGGCTGATGGCAATTTGGGCAAGGGAATGAAATGAGCCGCCTTCGAGAACCGGTCCACTACGGTTAAAATCACCGTATTACCCTTAGAGGGTGGGAGGGCGGTAATGAAATCTAGCGAGATGTGGGACCAGGGTCTCGAAGGGACAGACAGTGGTAAGAGTAACCCATCTGGAGGTCGATTGGAAGTCTTACCAACAGCACAAACCGAGCAAGCCAAGACGAAATCGTGGACATCACGAGCCATACCAGGCCACCAAAATCGTTGCTTGACTAGAAATTTAGTTCTACTAACCCCTGGGTGACAAGCAACACTGGAACAATGACCCCACTGGAGAACGTCTGACCGTAACCCCTCCGGCACAAATAAACGGTTCAGTGGGCAACGAGCCGGGGGCGTTACCCCTTCTAAGGCAGTCAAAACCTTCGATTCGACCTCCCATCTGAGCGCGGAGATAATGATGGTCTCCGGTAAAATGGGCTCGGGAGTAGCAGTACGATCGGAACGCTCAAAAAGACGGGATAAAGCATCGGGTTTGATGTTTTTGGAACCCGGCCGGTAAGAAAGTGTAAAATCGAAACGACCGAAAAACAATGCCCACCGAGCCTGCCTGGAGTTAAGTCTTTTAGCAGTTCTAATGTATTCGAGATTCTTATGGTCCGTCCATACAATGAAAGGTACACCCGACCCTTCAAGCCAGTGACGCCATTCCTCCAGGGCCAATTTGACAGCCAACAACTCCCGATTGCCAATGTCATAGTTAACCTCCGCAGGGGATAAACGATGAGAATAATACGCGCAAGGATGAACCTTTCCGTCTGAGGATGCGCGCTGGGATAACACTGCTCCTACCCCCACCTCTGACGCGTCGACCTCCACTATGAATTGACGTGAGCGATCAGGGGTGACAAGAATTGGAGCTGAAACAAAGCAGCTTTTCAGTTTGGCAAACGCAGCCTCAGCTGCGTCTGACCACCTGAACGTCAAACTAGGGGAGCTCAAAGCGGTCAGAGGGGCGGCTAGCTGGCTGAAATTGCGAATGAAACGCCGATAAAAATTGGCGAACCCCAGAAATCTCTGCAGGGCCTTGCGAGACTCTGGGGATGGCCAATCTACCACAGCCTTAACCTTCTCAGGATCCATGCGAACACCCACAGTCGAAATGATGTGTCCTAGAAAAGAAACAGACTGTGCATGAAAAACGCATTTCTCCGCCTTGACAAACAATCCATTCTCTAGCAACCGCAGAAGCACTCGTCGTACGTGTTGCACGTGTTCCTGGAGAGACGAAGAAAAAATCAATATGTCATCCAGGTAAACATATATGAGCTGATCGACCATGTCTCGCAACACGTCATTAACGAGTGCTTGGAAGACTGCCGGCGAGTTAGATAGCCCGAAAGGCATCACGCAGTACTCAAAATGGCCACGAGGGGTGTTAAACGCAGTCTTCCATTCGTCCCCCTCCCTGATGCGGACCAAATGATAAGCGTTACGTAAGTCCAATTTAGTGAAAACGGCCGCTCCCTGCAACCTCTCAAAAGCTGAAGACATAAGCGGCAAATGATAAGTATTCTTTACCGTTATGTTGTTCAGCCCTCGGTAATCAATACAAGGTCGCAAGGATCCGTCCTTCTTTCCCACAAAAAAGAACCCCGCCCCCGCTGGAGAAGAGGAAGGGCGAATGAAGCCCGTTGCTAGAGAACTGGATATATATTTCTCCATGGCCGCCGTCTCTGGAATAGACAAGGAATATAACTTGCCCTTAGGCGGAGAGGTACCTGGCAATAACTGTATCGCACAGTTATAGGGACGATGAGGAGGAAGAGAATCAGCCCGCGACTTTCTGAACACCTCCTTCAGGTGGTGGTACTCCGCGGGCACGTTAGTCATATCCACTGCTTCCCTCCTGAAACACAGACTCAGAAACATTAACACCAGCAGACAAATGACAAGACAAATGACACTCCTCGCTCCAGCTAACCACAGATCCGAGACGCCAATCAATCCTGGGGTTGTGTTGATGGAGCCAAGTGTGACCGAGAACAATGGGAGTCTGAGGTGAGTCTGTGATGAGGAATGAAATGTTCTCCGTATGATTACCAGATGTGATGAGTGAAACAGGAATGGTGGTCTGAGTGATGACTGGAAGCTTGTGTCCATCAAGTGCAAAAGGTGCAATGGGGTGTTTGAGGGAGGTGAGAGGAATGTTGATCTTATGTGCGAAGTTGAAATCCATGAAACTCCCCTCGGCCCCAGAATCCACCAAAGCGTGCTGATCCAGTGTATGTGTGGACCACCGTAGTCTCACCGGAAGGAGTGTTGATGTTGATGAGGTCTTCCTGGCAGAGATCCCACCCGATAGTAGCCTCAGATTTACTATCGGGCTTGATCTTTTACTGGGCAGCGCTGGATGTGATGTTGCGAGCTGCCACAGTATAAACACAGTCCAAGGGATCTCCGCCTGATCCTCTCCTCCCGGGAGAGCCGAGCTCGCCCCACCTGCATGGGTTCCAGATCTCCAGGTGGGCTGACCGCAACCTCTGGCCGCCGATGCTGAACCTCTGGACTGGTGGTGCGAGTGGTCCTCCCCCTCCGTCTGGCTGCTTGATCTAGCCGGTTGTCAATCCGGATAGTGAGATCGATTAAACCGTTGAGTGAAGAGGGAAGTTCCACGGCTCGAATCTCCTGTTGGATGCGGTCAGCCAACCCATGCAGGAAATGATCCCACTGCGCCTCTTCGTTCCACTTACACTCCGCCGCCAGGGTGCGGAACTCGATGGAATAATCTGATACGGACCTATCCTCCTGCCGTAGGTCCGCTAGAAGTCTGGCCGCCTCCCTCCCGGTGACGGAGCGGTCGAAGACCCGTCTCATCTCCTCCGAAAGGGTGTGGAACGAAGCACAGCAGCGATCTTGGTTCTCCCACACCGCCGTCCCCCAGAGGGCAGCCTTCCCCGTGAGAAGGGAGAGAACGAACGCCACCTTCATCTCCTCGGTGGTGAACGTACGGGGCTGCAAGGCGAAGTGCAGAGAACAATGAGAAAGAAATGATAGACAAAATTTAGGCTCACCCGCATACTTCTCAGGAGTGGGGAGGCGTGGCTCGGACTGGGGAGAACCCCCAGTGGTGATCGGCGGTGTGGGTGGCGTGGGGGGCGCAGTGGGCGGCGATGGATGATGTTGTTGAGCCTGGAGAGCGAGCTCGGAAACCTTCGTCACCATCGCTTGGAAAGCTCGACCCATCTCATCTATCGCTTTCTCTTGACGATCCATACGACCCACAGTGCGTTGTAAAAATTCCTCCAGATGAGATGGGGAGCGATCGCCTGCTGCTTCCATGATGGTCAGATCCTACTGTAACGACACAATAAAGTGGAGGAAGCAAGCGCAGGCGATCAACACAGATTTATTGTAAATGATGGTAAGAACAGAGAAACAACGGAACATGTGACAGAGTCCAGGATGTTGGCGATGGTGATCGAAGGTCTACGGTGGCTGAAGAGTGATGAAACGTGAAGTCGGTGATGAGTGTGATAATGGCCAATGGACGAAACCAGGAATGGACCCAACACTCACACGGAGACGACAAACACGAACACTGATCCAATGCACACGAAGACGAGAGACGATAATCCAAGTGGTATTGCTGGAACATGAAATGAGGATCTGACAACAGGAAGAGAACTGAGTGAGTATATGTAGCAGATGGGTAATGAGGACCAGCTGGAGCGAGGCAATCATACACAGGTGACAACACTTAATCAAACGAGCACATGGCAGAGGTGAGTGAACAAACAAACACACACACACATGACACGGAGGAAACAGAGGATTTCCTACCGTGACAGTTTCCCTGTTTTAAGACTGTTACACGAGTAAGTATGGTGGCACAAAATAAAACTTTTGTTTGGAGCCATGGGAATAATTGGGGCTAGGCTAAATGCTAACACATTCAAGAATTGTTCACATTGTTTCCCCATTCCTCTTAGTTAGGGAACTACTTTCTTCCACCACAGATTTGAAGGCTAGAATGACAATTAAGACTTTTGGCTGTTTTAAATCCCATAACAACTCAATAGATTTCTTAATAATACAGTTTCTTGTGTAGTTTTAAGATTAGTTAAATCGAGAATATATATGCATAATATCAAAATCTGCAGTCGATTAGAAAAGATATTTGAACATTTGCTTAGAAAGATTCGGACCCTATCTGGGCTACATCTCTGACAGAGATTCCCTGGCTCTGATGTAAGCCTATCTGTGTTTGATGGTCAAAAACGAGATCACACAAGCAGTATTTGGTGTCATGAAACTATTACTTGTTTTCTTATTCATATTTAGTGTATTTTGTGTTGTTTTTGTTTTGGTGTGAGGTAAAAGTTAATAAAACTAAATTTATATACTATTGCTTTTCCATTTAATCTTCATTACGAGCACTCGCTTTATTACTGAACTTCGTTCTTGTCAGTACTACATAAAATTGTTTTTTATGAGTGTCAGAGAGATATTTTTTTGCATGCTGCTTATAAATACACTCACCTAAAGGATTATTAGGAACACCATACAAATACTGTGATTAAGCCCCTTTCGCCTTCAGAACTGGCTTAATTCTATGTGACATTGATTCACCAAGGTGCTGAAAGTATTTTTTAGAAATGTTGGCCCATATTGATAGGATAGCATCTTGCAGTTGATGGAAATTTGTGGGATGCACATCCAGGGCACGAAGCTCCCGTTCCACCACATCCCAAAGATGCTCTATTGGCTTGAGATCTGGTGACTGTGGGGGCCATTTTATTACATTGTCGTGTTCAAGAAACCTGGTGCAGAAACAAGGCTCAGGTAGGCATTTAAACGATGCCCAATTGGCACTAAGGGGCCTCAAGAGTGCCAAGAAAACATCCCCCACACCATTACACCACCACCAGCAGCCTGCACAGTGGTAACAAGGCATGATGGATCCATGTTCTCATTCTGTTTACGCCAAATTCTCTACCATCTGAATGTCTCAACAGAAATCGAGACTCATCAGACCAGGCAAAATTTTTCCAGTCTTCAACTGTCCAATTTTGGTGAGCTTGTGCAAATTCTAGCCTCTTTTTCCTATTTGTAGTGGAGATGAGTGCTACCTGGTGGGGTGTTCTGCTGTTGTAGCCTCAAGGTTGTGCGTGTTGTGGCTTCACAAATGCTTTTGCGGCATACCTCGGTTGTAACGAGTGGTTATTTCAGTTCCTCTTCTATCAGCTTAAATCAGTCGGCTCATTCTCCTCTGACCTCTAGCATTAACAAGGCATTTTTGCCCAGAGGCCGCATACTGGATGTTTTTCCCTTTACACACAATTCTTTGTAAACTCTAGAAATAGTTGTGTGTGAAAATCCCAGTAACTGAGCAGATTGTGAAATACTCAGACCGGCCCGTCTGGCACCAACAACCATGCCATGCTCAAAATTGCCACTTTGTTTTTGTTGCAGTTTGAGGAGTCTGCGCTGTCTACAGAGACCAAATTTTTACAGTGTGTTCAGGGAACATGAAGCTAGCAACTAGTTTGAGGAGATGTTTACTGTATGAAACAAAAAATGTTTTATGGCCTAAAATGCATGAATTCACTTAAGTTTACATCCAAGAGTGCTGATCTTCGACTGGATAATCACTTTCGATTGGGATTCACAGACTGATTCACGAGCTAGGGAACTTATTGAGACACACAGTTCAGAGTGTTTAAAAACAGTGCGTCTGTGTGTGTGTGTGTCTGTGTGTGCGTGCAGCTTTTCCAGTCTAAGATGGGCAAATGACTCACATGTAGTCCCACTCACTAGTAATACTAAAGTAGCTGGTCTCGTATCAGCAGCTTGTTATTTGTGGTGTGCATTATTTTTAAATAATTCAAAGAACTGAAGTCAATTATTCCGCTTGTACCATGTTTACCAGAAACATTGCTCTGTTGGTTATTTTAAGACATTTGACAGGTCAGGTGTGTGTTTACTGAAAAATAATCAACACCCATGGAACATTTCTCAACCAATCAGAATAAAGCATTCAACTTTTTCCATGGTATAAATGGAAAAAATGACATTTCTGAGCTAACTTTACATTCCTTTTGAGGCAATGGACTTCTGACAAAATTTCAGCTCGAGGAAATGAGATGCAAAAATGAAATTTGCATAAAAACAATATCTCAACTTTGCAACACAAACTATTTTATGGAAATTGCAGAGTCAAAGCATCTTAAAACAGATGATGAGGAGTTCTGGCTTCTTTCATACATTAAACATTATTTCTGAGTTTTATCCATTGATTTTCTTATGTGATCATTTACATACATTACTGACTAATGAATGTAAAGTTTGCCTTAACATATAAAGTGTGTTTTATAGGGGTGGAACAATATATGTATTCGTTTCGAACCGAATCGGTACGGGGGTCACGGTTCGGTGCATGAATTTTAACGGAGAATACACGGTATGAAAATAAAAAAACTTGCGTGCAAAATAATTAATGTAATGCGGAACTACTGTTAGATACGCGGGTTCTTTATGGACAGCTAATCTTTTGCCCCGCTTTAGCTCTGAAGCTCTGATTGGCACCAATGCAGCCGAGCTCCGCCTATGTATGCGCTCTATCAGAGCCCGTCTACATTCTCTGGCACTCTGCATTTTTTTGTCACGTCGACGCCGGTCCAGTCAGTGAATGAGCAGCCGACAGCGAGTATGGCAAGTGGTGGTGTTCCACAAGAGTTAGACGTTCCGCCAGCCTCTTTAAGATCGCAAGTTTTGCAAAGCTTCAGTTTTCCAGTCAGTTACAATACTACAAGCGAGAGATTGGGGAAAAGACGAGGACTTTGCGTCGGCATTGTTCAGCAGTTGTTAGGTATGTGAGTGGAAATACATCTAATCAGGGCTCTCAAGTCTGATGCATTCACCTTGACAAACACGCATTTCAGTCAGTTCAAACGCCACACGTTGTATTTCTCACGCTGAGAAGTAGGAGATAAATTGTCCTGCTATATACAACAGGCATACGCAGGGCAGTTCTGTCGAGTTCAGCTGCTTTCAGTTTTTTAAGCATGCTCAACTTTACGCAGCGCCATCAGCGTCAGAGTACCGCGAGAAATCTTGCGGAGGAGGCTGATTTCAAATCGCTCTTGCGTTACTCTGACGTCATCCACTTGTCGTTTCTTGCAGCCCCTCGTGAATTCGTACACACCTATTAATTCATCCTACAAGTCTATTTTTTGTCCTTAAGTACATTAATATGAAATAAGGCCAAAATGTAATTTTAAAATGTATTTAGGTAACACTTGTAATACATTTGAACCCATATTTGTATGAAAGATGAGTACAAGATTACTTAAAGAGGTATACATTTTTGAAATACGAGATATTATGTTAAATGCATTTCAGTTCATATTCATGACATCTCAAAATAACACTGATAAGGACACCTTTGTTTTTAAGATTATCTTAAGTACTAAAAAAAATGCCGCCTTCATTTTTGTTGTGCTTTTCCCTCCATTGTACCGAAAGTGAATCGAACCGTGGCGCCTGAACCGAGGTATGAACCGAACCGGGACTTCTGTGTACCGTTCCACCCCTAGTGTTTTAGGAGAGTGCCGACTGACTCGCCCTTCATAGAGGAGATGAAGGACACAGGACATTAAGACACTTTGGAAAGGAAAGGTTTGACATGACTAAATAAAACTATGAGCTTTCACATTGATAATTTAATTACCTAAAGATTAAAGAGCACCTATTATGCTAATCAGGCCAGCTGACAGTCTTGCCTGGGCCCGGGAAAAGATAATCTTAGAGGGCCCCCCGCCCAAGGCCGCCTTAATGCACGGGCTTACCTGGGCTGAAGCCCAGGGGCCTCCCAAGTTCAAGGGCCTCCCAAGTTTGCGTTCATGACGAGCTGAAAATGTCATTGTTTTGTAACTTGTCGGGTTTTCTGTCAATCACTCTAATTGCACGTTACATGGCTGCTGATTGGTCCGTTGTAACTTAACGTGAAATAAAATGTCAGACGTAACATATTTTTTATTCTGCGTAATGTAATTAAGTGCGCGTTGTCAACTTGACATTCCTGCATGTTAGACTGAGTGTGACAGAGAAACGGGAAATAATCCACCAACAAATGAAAGAGTAATTTCTGAAATTTCATAATGCACTAGTGAGGTGCAGCTCTCTCTCTCTTTCGTGCGCGCGCTCGCTCGTTCGCTCTCTCTGTGCTGGTTCAGCTCTCTGGCATGCAGAAGTCTCTGACCCGTGCACAAGAAACTGTGCCGCTAAATTAAGAAAGGAGTTCCCGCACATAAATGCTGTTAGTTGTTATAAAGTTTAAGTTTACTCGCGTTTATATCAGTGACCCGTGCGCAGCTGGAGCAATGGTAAAGGTGCAAGTCTAAGAAAGTAAAGAGCGACAAAACCATCTCAAATGATCATCCCCTGATAGCACCATTATAATCTCACTATCTAAAGATGTTATATACAGGTATGTTCCCTGTCTGTCTTGTGCATATTCATACTTGGTCGGTTTACATGCTTATGTATGCATAAATACTAAATACAATGCATACTTCAATAGCCTACAAAATAAATAAATGATTAAAAAACAAGATTCTGTCTATAAAGACTTAGCTTTTGTTATCATTAATGCATTTAACAAGATTCTGTCTATAAAGACTTATCTTTTGTTATCATTAATACATTTAACAAGATTCTGTCTATAAAGACTTATCTTTTGTTATCATTAATGCATTTTCACTTTAAAACTAACTTTAACTTATTATATTTTTAAAACTGTGGTGAGCATTTAGTTAGTGAGAGGCAATTTTCTGCAAATTATATTCCAAAAACTATATAAACATAAAGCTTATAAACATATAAACTTTCACACATTTTGGTTTTATTATCACCACAAGTTGTTGTGTGTGGTTGTTAAATAAAGTGTCTTGTGTTTATGCTCAAGTGGGCTCAGTGATATGTTAATAACAATATTATGGTGTTTTCTGGCTCAAAGAGGGAAAACTCACTGTTGTGTGTCTCGAAAGAAACTAATGCATTTTGTGATGTAGATTACCTAGATATTACAATTAAAAAAAGAGACTATAAATCGATGGGAAGGGGGGCCTACAAAACCTCTTAGCCCCGGGGCCTCACATTAGGTTAAGGCGGCCCTGCCCCTGCCCCTTACTTTTTACTGGTAACAAGACATTTGGCATTATCAGATTTAGGACCCACGAATATTGCATAGTATACATTGTATAAAACATTTAGTTAAAGGTGCAGTGTGTAATTTTTAGAAGGATCTCTTGACAGAAATGCAAAATAATATACAAAACTATATTATCAGGGGTGTATAAAGACCTTTTTATAATGAACCGTTATGTTTTCATTACATTAGAATGAGACGTTTTTGTCTACATACACAGAGGGTCCCCTTACGTGGAGGTCGTCATTTTGTGCCGCCATGTTTCTACAGAAACCTTTAACGGACAAACTTTTTTTACTAAGTTGTCTATGACGATGACATGTTTTACCGGTAGCGGCTACTGTAGCTTCTCTATGCGTTTCAAAAGTGAGGGGTGAGCAGTGGATTGAGCCGTTGGTTGCAATTTGCAACCTCACCACTAGATGCTTCTAAAATTTACACACAGCACCTTTAAATGTAGTACACTGAAAAAAAAATGATTCATTGAATTGAATCAATGTTTTAAGGTAAGTGGTTGCAATCAATTTATTCAAGCTACATTTAAACAAAAAAGATTAGTAAAGTAAAATAAAATATAAAACTTTTGTTTAAATGTAGCTTAAATAAACTGATTGCAACCACTTACCTTAAAAAAACTGATTAAATTCAATGAATCATTTTTTTCAGTGTACTAACACTGTATACTGACACAAAATATCATATAATCACGTATAAATTATGAACAGACTACTGGAAATATCAGTAAAACAACTTCAGCTAATATTATGCCGTGTTTGGACTAAAAATTGAATAAATATTACTCCTCTCTTTAGAAATTTGAAGTAAACATATAAACTCAATATTTCTCCAAACATGCACGCCTTTGAACCAAAAGCCCCGAGGGATATTATTTTGTAAAGAGCTTTTATGATGAGCATGCATTACATTTTTCTCAATGAATGCGACTGAGCTCTGCATTTCAGCCCAAGCCCGACGAGGCCCGACCTTTTTACACCCCTCAGGTCGGGTTTCGGCCAATTTTAACGTCACAGCTGATACGCGGGCAGACCTCGGGCTTATTTAGGCTTCTCCATCTTTTTATATTTTTCAATTTAATTAAAATAACCCTTTGACAGACGATGATTGCAAAACAAACGTAGTAAGACTTTTAACCTATAGCACAAGTCCGCTATAAGCACAGCCAGCCATACATTTACAATGCAGCTGTTGCGCATTTAACAGCAGGACCTTCAGCACACCGGGAAAAAATATTAATGGAGGACTAGATTAAAACCTTGGATACTGCGCATAATCTATGCAAACAGCATTCAAGACATAATCTATAATATATATATATATATATATATATATGCATAGCGAAGTTGGAAGATAAGGCAGGTTGCATGTTTATTCGGTTTCATGTTTATTTCGTTTCGTTTTGTAGCTATAGCCCTTTTCATTTTTTTTTTTTTTTCTGCAGCTGCGAGCAGCAGAGCAACCTGCCTCCGCTTTTTAAAAATAGTGTGTGTTGATAATAAACGTCTAAACTAACACTGCTGAAAATATATATATATTTATATAGTTGTTATTATAGACAAGTGAAGTGTTGATTTGAGAGTTCAATTCATCAAACATGTCGTCAACTTGCTGTCGGCTGCTAACTGCTTGTTGGTTATCATAAAAAAAAACTTAATAAAAAAAGAAATATAACTATTTTGCCATTTAAAACAAATCTGAACTGCTTTAATTGCTGCAAGAGTAGTACAGCTGTGTAAGGAATCTGTGTAAGGAGTTATTTTTTGCGGATTTCTTTTGCAAAATCTATGCGGAATTTTGCAGAATAATTAAAAATGTTTTAAAACGATCTGAGAGAATGTGCGCTGTGAAAATTACAAAACAATGAAATATTTTATAATTACATTTTATTAAAGGATTACCCTGAATTAAACTGGACCAACATAAACCAACAGATAATGGAGAATGTGCTTTCACGACCATATGAGTTTTATATAAATTACATATATTACTGTCTACAGTGTAACAGTAAAAAGAAAAGGCTTCTCATAATGAATGTAGCCTATATCAAGATAATTTCATCTGTTTAACAACACAATGTATATTTATCTTGTAAACAGATTTGAAATAATAAAATAATTGTCGTGTCCGTGGTAAGTTTTATTTCAAATTCAAGTATTAAATATTAAATAGTTTGTGCTTTCTCTCATAAAAACCTCACAGCAAATAGCACAGACTTCTAAACACACGCGATGCAGTGACTATATCTGCGGTCACAGATTCCTAATGGGGAGAATTAGGAATTCTATTTTCCTCTATTTTCCTTTATAAGGCCTCTATTTTCTTCTTTTCTTTTCTTTTGTTTTATTTTCTGAGCACCGGACTTGTGCTGAGTCTGACCAGACATTTTGAGCGTACTGAACTTCAAATCAAATGAATCAAATATTTTCTTTATTTTTTAACAATTATTCCATAGGATCCAGTTCTGGGTTTCCCCCATTTCCCCCTGAGAGGAGAGATATCTGCATTTTGGTTCTGCAAAAAAGTCCTCCGATGATGCAAAAATCGTCATATTACATCATCGGAGGACTTTTTTGCAGAACCAAAATGCAGATATCTCTCCTCTCAGGGGGAAATGAGGGAGGAAAACATGGTCATTCAGTAATACTGCCGGGTTTCTACAGATACAAAGCTGAATGCTAAATCGGTGAAGTATCCCTTTAAATACATGCACAGCATTCCAATAAATGGGAAAATCATTTTTGCTGCAAATCTGAAATCTCAGGCTACGAACGGCAAAGGCATCCACTGATGATGGTTCTGGAAACATTGTGAAACGATGCTACTGCCTGGGTTCCTATGATTATGCAGAGAGAAAAAAACTTTGTCATCATCTTTTATACATTTAAGACTGGTAGTGGTATCACTAGCTAAATACATCATATGTGTTACATGCCTTTGCTCCTCATATGCCAGTCTGACTCCTTGTACTGTGTGCCCAATGTCATGTTGCATGTTTGGCATTATACATCACGTCTACTGCTGCCTACAGTGTAGAAGGATGTGTCCAGCTGCGAATCTAAGATATAGACAAATAAAACAAACATGTAATCTCTCAAAAAGACATATTATAACAATAGGGTACAACGACTATAAATCGTTGGACTATTTATTAAAACGTTCATGTATTACATATACATGGCCCAACATTAGCAACACACATTACGTGTTTACTTCATTTCAAAATCTAAGAAAGCTTCAAGTAAATACAACAGTAAAATATATATAACGTTAAACAAATCATCTGTACTTAGAGTTTCTTGAGTTTAATCATGAGAACAAACTTTACCGGTAACAGTTTAGCTGGTAACTTAGCAAGTTTGTAAACACGTCTAAATCAACATTGATAAAAAAACGATAGTCTGCATAATTCAACATACACGTGTGTAAATATGGTACGTTGTTTATGAAATACATTATTACAACACAAAACAATTAGCTTGCAAGCTTAGCTCTACACGCACATAATGTTAAGCTCCGGTTACCAGTAACATAACTTACAGTAAAAGGCAAATAATAAACATGAATACTTACAGCCTGTGATCCAAGTGCACAGTAATCCAACTTTCAGGAGGAGACGTCGTGCAAATGCAGCTTCTGACGGTTCATGAGAAGCAGTCATTGTGAAAACTCTGTGAACTTACAAACAACTTCTGACTGGATTTTGCCGGAACCGTATTAAACATGATGTCCTCTGTGGAAGTCCATAAAGTGCTATTTTGCCCTCGCATCTAAAGAGACAGCGTCTACTCGAGAGATTTAATCGCTTAAACAATGAAACAAGAGTTTACAAACACACTCAAAGCAGGGACTCCCAACCTCTGCCATTTCAGCTCTCTTCTGACTCGGCGCACTCCACCTACGTCTTTGAGAGCGTACCCAAGCAAAGCAGAGAGGGCTGAACTATGATAATGTTGGTCTTCTCTACGTCACTAATCCCAGGAAGTAAACTGTTGCCTACAATCCGAGTGTTTTTTGTAGTCCTCGAACGTTAGAGACGATAACTCGCATCATCGGGTTTTTTTTAGGTATGTACTTTTTGAATATCGTTAGTATGTACTAATACACACCTACACACAAAAGGATGTTTAAAACGTGTATCGCATAATAGGTGCTCTTTAACACCTAATCTATCTGTTTTTCTATGATGGATAAAAATCTACATCGTAGTAAAAAATGTTCTATCTATAATAACATTTTGCAGTTGTTTAAAAGTGAATATTAATTTTCTTCCAGTGTTGAAGGTCAGAAAACATTGCATACTTTATAAAAAAATTAAAGTAAAAATTATATTTAATCTGAAATTTTGGAGAAATATTGTCAAATAGTTCATGGAATGACAAAAGATAATTTTACCTAAACACGTACAAATAGTAAATTCAGAAAAAAACTGAAAATAATTTTGTAAAAGCATCTAAAAACCGATTAGTGCTGGATTCATTTATTCATTTAAAGTTACACTGAGCTCACTCTATTGTCTTTTTCAAATGATAATTTGCATACATTACTGACTAACAAATGTAAATTGGTGTTAACATTTAAAGTGTGTTTTAGGAGAGTGTTTACTGACTCGCCCTTCACAGAAGAGATGAAGATTGTCGTGTTTGCTCTTCTCCTCTCAGCTCATTGTGAGCTGACAACAGCTCTGGAAAGAAAACACTTTTATTTTAGTAACGCCTTGACATGGATAGATGCTCAAAGTCACTGCAGAGACTACTATGTAGATCTGTCCAGTCTTGACAGCCAGGATGAAATTACAGCGTTAAAGGAGCATTTCACCCGTGGAAACATTAATCTTTATTAAAAGTGAATCATATTTGTAGTCGAAATGTAACATAAATTTCTAATTTGGTGCCTATTTGACAGAGAAAGGAGTGTTTGTTGTCTTATCCCCTCTACAAAGATATAGGACTTCCTTCTTTCAATGATGCAAAATGATGATTTTTACATCATTGAAAGAAGGAAGTGCAACACTGAAATCCATATTTCTCATGTCTCAGGGGAAACAGAGGAAATGATGCACGACCATTCAAAAACATGACTGGGGTTCTAACTATACACAGCTTAATGCAAATGGGTGAAGTGTCCCTTTAAACAGTGCAAGTGGGCTTAGTGGTTCATACGGATTTAGCTGGATTGGTCTGAAAAAGATTTCTAATAACTGGGAGTGGAGTGATGGAAGCCAGAGAAATTTTATTATCTGGGAAGGTGGACAACCAAATGATCCAAACACTGACTTCTGTGCTATGGTGAAAAATGGCGGTTTGTATGACTGGCAATGTACTAGTCCAATTGCTTATTTCTGCTACAAGTGGGACACTGAACTGATTGTTGTTAAAGAGAAGAAAAGCTGGGAGGACGCGTTACAATACTGCAGGACTCATCACACTTATCTGGCCAGTCTGCCTACAGATTTACATTTCATCCAAGCCAAACAAACCACTGCTGATACATCAAGTGTGTGGACAGGTCTACGGTTCCTGGCAGGCTCATGGTTCTGGTTAAGTGATGAGGATCTGGGATATCTTAGTTCCCAGCTGCCATCCTGTCCTGCCAATTACACTTACTGTGGATCTCTAAACCTGGAAACTCAGCGCTGGGAGAACAAAAACTGTATGGAGGAACTTAACTTTGTGTGCTATTAGAGAGGAGGGTGAGTATTAAAGCATACGCTATATGTTATGTTTATAAATCTATGTTTCATGTGTGAATATTCGGTGTTTGCTATATGATTATATTATGTTATCTAATACTTTATCTAAAAGTTGTCTTTTGTCTTTTTTAAGGCTTAAAGAAGATTGCATGGAAAAATATGACAAATTGAAAAAGTTATGCCTAGGTAGCTATTTACTCTACTTCAATAAATAAAAATAGGCTAAATTAGAAAAAAACTTCCATTTGTGTCAACAATTTACTCAGAAGTAGTGCATATGTGCATATTTGAACTGAACATCTATGTTGTGTATATTGTGAATGAATATAAAAACATATGCAATTATTCTGTTTAATTTTTTTTATTGTGCTTTTATTTAATCCAAGTTTAGTTTTATTTATGACTGTGTATGTGATGATGCATAAAATTCATTGCAGTTATTGAATGCTTAAACTGAGAAATAATACCTTTGCCTAAGTGTTATATTGTACATCTATATATAGCTTGTGTGTACTAACCAATGTTAGGGAGGCTTGTTAAATATAATATTGATTAGAAAACAGTTATGTATCAGATTAAAAATACTTGAAGATGTAAGACTGTAGGACAGAGAGACACAGGAGGAGGCACAGGTTAAGGCAGTGACATCATAAAAAAGCGATGACATCAGAAGAGGATCTGACTTCAGCTATAAACTACTACATCTCACCTGTGTCTCTCAATCATAGAAATCCATTATTTACACCTTTGTTTAAAACTGTTTTTGTGAATAAATGTGTCATGAAATGTGATCTGATCAAGTCAAGGGTATTAACAAACATAAACTGTTTAAAAATAATTACACAAAAAAATCTAAGATTTCATGCTTTTATTGAACACACTCATTCAACATTCAAAATGACAGTGGAACAAGTAAGTAAACCCTTAGAATTAATAACTGGTTGACCCCCCATGGCAATAACATCAATCAGGCGCTTCCTGTATCTGTGGATCAAACCTGCACATCATTGAGGAGGATTTTTAGCCCATTCTTCCTGGCAGAACTGCTTTAGCTCTGTCATATTCTTTGGACGTCTCATATGTATGGCCTTCTTCGAGTCAATCCTTAGCATCTCTATTGGGTTGAGGTCTGGGATCTTGTTTTTCTGAAGCCATTTTGTTGTGGACTTGCTCCTGTGTTTTGGGTCATTGTCCAGTTGCATCTCCCACCTTCTACACAGTTTCAGCTAACGTGCAGACATTCTCACATTATCTTGACTTAAAGTTACCAAAAGGCAAAAGCCCAGAGCTCATGAATACCAAGACCTATATTCTCTTTCCCTTGACCATCCACTTGTACCACGGTTACCACAGATTTTGCTCTGGTGGTTTAAAGTAATTGTGGTATAAGCGGAATAAGGTTTGCATATGTGGTGTTCAGAGAATTAAAAGTCTGCAGCTTATTGAGGACTGAATGTCAATTGTTATTATTGCTGCTAGTTTAAAAGCTAAACTTGTTCTCCTTTCTCTGTAGCTTTACTCATCACCCTTTGTATGTTACAGCACACATACAGTGAGGAGGTCGTTTACCAGACAGGTTTAGATTAATCCAGGTCTGGGCCTTAGTTATATTAGGACATTCAAGTAGTTTTTACAAACATACCTTATAAAAACAATACAGGCGTGCATCTTGACACACAACAATGGCACTGATGTTAAGATGTGTCTGTCCAAGGTGTTTTTAAATTAGGACATCTTAAATATGCATTTTAGTCTGAGAATAGGTAAATAGGTTAAGAATGGACTGCCCCATACAATACACAAAACTCAAGGACAAGGCTACATGGCTTCTTTTTTCATTGCGCTTGTGTCTTATTACTCTTGGGCTCTAATTAAATTTGGTCACACTGTGACATCTAGTGGACAACAAGAAACTTTACAATAAATGGTTCCTACACAAAGTCTCATAGGTAGACTTTACTGATGTCGGGTCCCTAGTCAATTCAAATGTATTGGGGCCCCAACAATGCGCCCTTTTACTAACGCAACTGTTATTTTTTCTCTTTCAAAGCACATAAACTTTTTTATAGTTTTCTAAGTTAAAGTGACAGGGAAAATAAGCTGAATATACAAAGATACTCGGCTATTAAACAAATAATTAAGGAATAATTGATGACTGGCCATTAAATTATAAAAAATCATGCATTGCTGACCCAAGGTGGTGACGTTACACTGCGGGTGTGCATTTATTTTCAAAATAATTCAGAGGACTGTTGAGGAGTAGAGGAGTCAATTAATCAACTTATACCACGGTTACCACAGATTTCGTTCTGGTGGTTTAAAATAATCGTGGTATAAGCGGAATAAGGTTTGCATATGTGGTGTTCAGAGAATTAATGGTCTGTGGCTTATTGAGGACTGAGTGTCAATTTCTATTATTGCTGCTAGTTTAAAAGCTAAACCTGTTCTTCTTTCTCTGTAGCTTTACTCATCACCCTTTTTATAGTACAGCACACATATAAGTCACATTATTGTAAAGTGTTTCAGAAAATAATATCTGTGAATAAATGACACATTCAAACATTTGCTCAAGCTAAACCAATGTCTTTTATCATTAAGTTAAAGATCAAGGGTTTCTTAAATACGGCATTGTGGGTGAAAATCATACAACAACAGTTTCCTGTTCCTGTTATTAGTAGTTTTATCCATTGATCTATATAAATGACTGGATCGTGCTTAACGTAACAGCATTAGGTGAAGTCAGCGCAGAGTTCAAGCGGCCATCTTTGTATTGTCAATCGGCAGAGGGCATCATTGACTTACATTCAAAATCATGATGTAAATTATCTCAGTTTACAGCGTATCAGTCACACAAGATGCATTTTTTGGATATGTGTACCTAAATTAATTGTTTCTTTTGGTGTTGTTTGCAATGTTTATGTTTTAATCGGGCAAGATAATGGATTTATAAAAAAAAAACGTTAAGGTGAGTGTGTCTGCTGCATTCTGTTAATGACACACGTATAAATAAAGTTTTTTGACAGTAAGCTACACAGTTATTTTTAATGAAAGTAAAATGAAATTAGCATAATATAGTTTCTCAAAATAATGCAACAGTAATCCAGCTGTTTTTATTCAAAAATTGTATATGTTGTATTCATAGGTGGAGGATGTGGAAAAGCTAAGATACGGCTTTAAGAAATGTTTGAATAAATGCTGCAACACAGAGAAAGTCGTCCCAACAGGAACTCCTTTAAACTCTGAGAATAACAAACATTAAGATGTGTTATAGCACCTGTAGAGAATGAAAATTAATGTGATATAAAATTAGAGAGACCACACACTAAAAACTCCTGGGTCAAAAACAACCCATTATGGGTTATTTTTGACCCAACTCCTGGGTTAAAAAGGGACCAACTAATTTCTGGGTTATTTCAACCCAGAAAAATGGGTTATTCTTTTTGACCCAACTTCTGGGTTAAATACCTGACCCAACTTCTGGGTTAAAATAACCCAACATTGTAGTTAATATAACCCAACTTCTGGGTCAAAAGAAAGACCCCAATATCTGGGTTGAAATAACCCAGAAATTAGTAGATCCTTTTAACCAAAGGTCATAGATAACCTAAATTGTGTAACTATGCCACTATGCCTTATTTATTTCAGAAAAGAAAAATCCAGGCACTTAAACATTTCAATCAGTTTTACATTTTTATTGCATTCAATTAAATTCTATATAAAAAACACACACTTTGACCTATTTATTTAAGGTCACACTGTAATAACATTAGAAAGGAAAAATAGAAAAATAAACAACTCTCAAACATTCTCTCTCAAACATTTGACAACGTTCAATAACTAAATTGAACTTGAGGCTTTAAGTCTTCAAACATTGGTTGTGTCTTTTACTGCAGCTTAAGATCTCCCAGAGGGGAATGGCATCGATTGCTGAAGGTATTCCACCAGTGGGGGCCGGTGACTTATTTTTTGAGGGCGCTCCATGCGAAGTTCGTCACAACATGTATGTAGCCCGTCATGTGTGTGGTTCGTTATTTCCAAATATGTGTTCTGCGCTTTGAGAGATCCTGTGTGCATCACGTGTCATGCCAAAATAAGTGCCTGCTGCAGACGCGTCTAAAGGGTTTATGATAAAAGAGATGATTGCGTTTGCCAGATACTGGCATAATCTCATGCGTAATCAGAGTTTACTGTTAAGAAAGTGTCTAGTGTGTATTTTGTGAACATGAGTGTCTCTTTTATCATAAACAGTTTTGATCTCTCGACACGCAGGACACATATTTTGGAAAAGGAAACCACACACGTGACAATCTGAACACTCATTTTGAATTAGCGCATCCTCAGATGAGCAGTCACGAGCCGCCACTGTATTCCACCATATTTGTTCCAACCTAAAACAGACAGAGACAGAGAGATAGAAAGTGAATATTGTGTAGAAAGTGAATTGTAAGCAAGATAATAGACTACCAGTTTGTGTTATAATGCTGATACTAACTGTACAAGGAAGCCAAATGTTGTGTTTATTTTGAGTGGGTAATGAATGTGACCAAGAAAATGAGTAATAAAACTTAACATCTTTAACTTCACTTTCTAGTCAGATTGCTACCTTAGATGGCATCGCCCAAAACTGAAATACAACTGCAAGGAGCATGAAGGTTTTTTTTTAAACCAGGATTCACCCTTTTGCTTTCACATGAAACATGTCCCATGGATTGCCTTCTTTCAGTACATGTATACATGTAGGCTACAGTATAGTTATAGAATTAAGAATATTCTCTCTCAGAGTGGTGCTGAGAAACTGGTCCATTGTACTTACAGACATTTAGTGTATGAACGCTGTCCAGGACTCTTCAGTGGAGTGCCGGATTGTCTTCTTCCCAACACTGTAGACGGCCTGTAAATGATGACAGAATTTTCATTTTTGGGTGAACTATCCCTTTAAGCCCTATTAAAGAAAAAGGTTTTCAATATTTAACTATGTTCTTACCTAAACTTAGACGAAATAATACATCACTGTCTTTTACATCCTCATCACACTGATTTTGAAAGAGATGGAGGAGTTCACAGGAGTGATGTTACTGCACCAGAGGTCAAAGTTCTGCAAACTAAGTGCTTTTCCACCATACAATATAGTTCTCATTTTTTAATCCGCTTAAAATATTGTCACGTTTTATTTTGTGCCACCATACTTACTGGTGTAACTACTCATTTAACAGTCTTTAAATATGGAAAACATGGAAGTGTTTGGTGGCTTCTAAATTCATCCCTGTTTGGATCCTAAGGAATTAATAGGGCTAGACTAAATGCTAACACATTCACGACACGCTGTACACGATGTACTGCACACATTGAAAAAAGACAGGGGTGTATTATTTCGTCTAAGTTGAGAACATAGTGAAATATTGAAAAACAATGTAGTTTTCCTTTAAAGAAAAATGTTTAGGTATAGAGAGATATGAGGGCAATAAGAGTAAAAAGCTTACCTCAAAAATGTCTCTGTCAGCTTAAACAGCCACCACTCAGTTAGCTTATCAGCAACAAAGCTGTCCATTTAAAAAGACCTGGAGAAAACATAGCAATAAAGAGGTTAGTAACAATTTGAAGACTTGACCAGCTTGTTTAAATCTCACTACTTCAGCCAGTAGAACAATGTATAATATAAGCATGGCGCAGCTGGTAAACATAACTTAACTCAATGCAACGCAAAACCCAGTTTGTTCCCTTACCACAAATCACGTGACCTTTTTAAATATCTCCAACCGAAAATCGCATGATATAAATAATAATATTTATTTAAAATTGTTAAATATATATATATATTTAAAATGTAATTATATTCCTCGAATTTTATGCACGGATATATAAGAGGATAATGACAGCGTTTTTCACAATGTATTGTTTAAAAATTTAGTCAGACAGCTGTTGGTTTTGCCGGTTGTTGATGCGTAACAGCTGTGAGTGATCACAACACACCACAGGATAAAGTGAACAGTGTCCCAATGTCAAGTGAGCTAAAGTCCTTACCAGTGCCCGAACTTGTGTACACTATATACTGATTCACGACCTTTGGAGACACAGGGTATGTGTGTGTACCGGCGGTGCCATTTCGCGTCTGTCTGCAGCGTATAGCGCCATATACATAGTTTTAAATTTACACTTATTTGTCTCAAATCGTCGTTAATGTATATACGGACTTCACCATGTGCTGAAATGTGCATTCATTTACAGAAATCAGCTACTTAAATTGAAATTTGCTGATGTTATTGGATTTTCAGGTGATATTCAAATTCATTCAGTTTACGGACGCTCTGAGGTAAAGTGTTCAGACTGCAGACTCAGCAACGATTGTATTTAATTAACTTATACAGTACAATCATAACACAGTACTGATATATCTTAACTCCATAATGTCCTTAAACATAACAATATTGCTGGCCATAAACTGAAAAAGTGCGCGGGATACCTCGAATAATGCTATACACGGCACAGCGAGACGGGCGCTGGGCTGGCGAGACGCTTCTCGTCCGGTGTTCGACCCCCTTAACGCGGTACGAAGTCATCACTAGCTGCACTGTACTTGTCGTATTTTTACCGGTATTATAACAATTAGATAAGCAACGGGGACATGGACACAGAAAGTTTACATTACATTGACACTTAAAATAATTGCTTACCTTGAATACACAGCGAAGTTGCACCGAAGAAGCCCAGGCCAACACGGATCGAGCGCGAACTCCGTGAAGTGACAGTTATTTCAAACGACTGTTGTGAGAAAATTCCAGAACAACAGCGAGGTGCGGGGCATTAACCCAGAACATGGGTTAATTTTTGAAAAATAACCCAGAAACCCAAACAACCCAGGAATTGGGTCAAAATATTAGCCCTATAACCCAGAAAATGATTACTCTCTGAAAAAATAACCCATAATTTTAACCCAACACAAATAACCCAGAATATGGGTTGAAGAAATAACCCAGGAGTTTTTAGAGTGCACTTATAATTAAGTGTGCTTGCAAAAGCACACTTATTGTTCTTCTTAAGTTTTATTATTCTTATTATTATTCCCGGGTAGATTTTTTGTGTCAGCTCTAACGACTAGACCGTTTGACACAGAGACACCGTTCAAACTTTAAAATGTTCGGGCAGTACCGGTGTAAGTTGCTTGAGAAGATGAAGTAACAGATTCATGTCGTTCGTCTGCCATATTGGATAGAACCCAAAACGTTAAAAAAGTTTCACAGGTCCAAACTTCACGAAACTCCACGTACACGATCCTTGGACCAAGCCTAAAAAAAGTTACTAGAAGGATTTTTGATTTTCTAAAGCATTTGCCCATCACAGCCCAAAATATACCTGTGGCGTAGTCGCCAAACAGGAAGTAGTTCATATCTCAGGATCTTTTTAACATTTCTAAACCAAATTTTTTATATGAACTCGGGACTCCAATGTGAAGATGCCCAAGATAAAAAACATTGCAGTAACATGTCTATATTATGTTATTTTCACTTTAAAATATCCAATTGAAGCCTATGTAAATAAGAAAAAAGCAAGGCGTCTTCACCACTAGAGGGCAGCCTTTACGTTCAAACGTGCCTTCACACGTGACTAGACAGAAGCTGACTGTGTGAATACGGTATTGAAAAACTATATATATCGAGTATTGTTTGATACTAAATCCGATGGAATATTAATACTTCTCATATACGTTTGTGCACAAAACTGCAAATGGATTTTATATTCTGAACGCTTATGAATCAACGCGAGCTCCTGGAGAACGTGCAGTTTCACAATATACAGGTAGGAATGATATGACATTCAGACATCTTTTAAACCCTTTCTTTTATTTCAGTGATATGGCATGACAAGTTTAATTCCCCTTTTCATCAATGTAATACATTGTAAACGTAATAGTTTGTAAAGACGCGTGAGTGGCGCATCCTCGCCCAACAGGGGCAGTGCTTATAGCCGCTATCGGTTCGGCGTCGGCTCTATAACAGCTACATTGTTTATGGTTTAAATGATTGTGGATTGACGCGAAAAAGTCAGCATTACCATAAAACCATGCATGTGATCATGGACGTGCACAGGGGGAGGGGGGTTGCTTAGGTTGCCCAGGCAACTGTGCCCTTCTCAACTCAAGTTGCCTTTCCGAGGTGGAAATAAATAAATTGTACTTTTACTTCGTTACGCTGTGCAGCGTCCCTTTGTTACTGTATTTTGATTAATTACTAAATGTGTATTTTAATTTTAAAGTGCTGTCTTGTGTTTCTGGGCCATTGGCGTGTTAATTACTAGTTTGAGTCGATTCCTTACAAAGTATTGCAAATAAATGAGTCTTGAGTCGATTCTTTACAAAGCAAATGGGCCAAACGTTTTTAATTGGTTCCCGAATCAGTTTGAATGAATTGTTCAGATCGCTGCAAAAACTAGATCGTCTCATGCTGTTTTACTAGCCTATGTAACGTTAGAATAGTGATGGGAGAAATGAAGCTTTTCGAGCCTCAAATCAATTGAACCAATTGCTTCGAAAATTTATTCAGTTTTTCGAAGCAGTTCGAAACACCACACACGCTGGCGACCCCTGCTGGTCAAAATAAGTGTAAAAGCAGATATGTTCAAACATTTTACACTTTTTTTTACAAAATAATAGCAAGATTTGTATTAAAATATGTTTTAAATAAATATTTAACTTAATTAAGACATAGTCTCAAGTCTATTATGTGTTTTCAGTTTTATTTAGGGCAAACAAATAATTAAAACTAACTACCCTTTTAATTATGCACATTTTTGTCATTAAATCTGTCTATAAACAAAACGTAGATTAAATGGCAGTGTTATTAGTCAGAAGGATAAATGTTTTATGAACTTTCATAATAAAACTGACCCGAGTTCATCTAAACATATTAGACAGTGGTCATGTGATCAACTCCCGCTAGTGGTGAACCATCGGATTTTCGAAACGTTTCGAAACAGTTATGATGTAATGAAGCCTCGTTTGCTAAAATCACGTGCCTTGGGCCAGTTTGAAACAAGCTACGAACCACTGATTCGAAACAAAAGATTCGTAAATGTTTCGAAGCCTCATGAAGCAGTGCTTCGAAAACGACCATCACTACGTCAGAAATGCGCAGAACGTAAACAGTGTTGGATGATGTGGATATAAATTTACCAATCTTTTAACTAAAAGCAAAACTTCACACATGTACCCGCCATTATATACGCGTGACCTATTCAAATATTCCAACTCAATTGAACAACACATTTGTATTTTAATACTCCTATCTAGTGTGGGCATTTTGAGACCATTGACTCAGAAGTGTTGAAGTGATGAACTGTGTCCTGATGCATTAATTGTTCACACATGAAAAGCATTAAATGTGTAGGATCAGTTTGATACACTTATGTGCATTTGGGTACTTACGTGTGTTTTTCGAAAGTAACAAGTAACTCGCTACTTGAGTAATTTTTCATTGCATACTTTTTTACTTTCACACAAGTAAATGTTAAAATCTTTTACTAGTAATTATTTATTTAGGTGCTTTTACTAGTTTTTGAATAATCTTTCCACCTCTGTTAAAAACTTCATGGGTAACACTTTATTTTAAGGTGTCCTTAATACAGAGCAATTACCTCATTAAGTACTTAGTAGTAGCCGGTGTAATTACATGCAACTAGATGTACTTAATATGTAACTAAGTTATGGAACAGCATGTACTTATAGATTGTAATTATGCACATGTAATAAGCTGCAACTGTTACACATATGTAACAGGTCGAGTCTGTTACAAAGCTAACTACTGGTGTAATAAAAGGTCTTGTTACATATGTGTTACAATGTAATCATATTGAAAGTACTTTGTGTAGTACTATGTAATAACAAGTACCTACATATGTTACTAGTTACATAGTTCACAGTTTAAATACATGCATTAGCTTGTTAATTACATTTAAATTACATAATATTACACAGGGATAAGCTACGTAAAATAAAGTGTATCAAGAGTGTACTTAAGTGTACTTCATGTGTATCTACATACCTTATTCATCTGTAACGTAGTTTGAATCAACTCACTAGTTCACAGTTTAATTACATGAATTAGCTTGTTAATTACATTTAAATTACATAATATTACACAGGGATAAGCTACGTAAAATAAAGTGTATCAAGAGTGTACTTAAGTGTACTTCATGTGTATCTACATACCTTATCCATCTGTAACAAAGTTTGAATCGACTCACTAGTTCACAGTTTAATTACATGAATTAGGTTCTTAATTGCATTTAAATTACATAATATTACAAGGGGATAAGCTCTACGTAAAATAAAGTGTATCTAGAGTGTACTTAAGTGTACTTCATAAAAAATTGTTATATACTCGAATTAATCTTACCTGCAAAGAATATTAAACAAGATGGATTAATGTCTCCCAGAGCATCTCGAATAACTGTTATCTGCTCTCTGCATTAACTTGTGTATATAAGTGCTACTACTACTAAGCAGACCTATGCGAGAGCTCCCCCTAGCTGTCTGTATGATGTAGACCGCCTATTTACACACATACAAATATATTGCTACTGCAGAACTCTTTTACAATGAAAAGTGTGTCCCTGAAGTACTTTAAGAAATTCAGTTCAGGCAATTTACCTTTTTATCATGTTCTTATTCTTCTGAAAAAAAAATATATATATATATAAAACACTCAAAATTTAAATGGGGGGTCTTCCGTTTCCATATCTTTTATTTAACCCTTGTGTGGTGTTCGTATTTTTGTTACTTAGACAATGTTTGTGGGTCTAGTGGACCCAGAGCATTATTAGTATCTTAAACCAATGCAGTCATACAAATTTATGTAATATTGTTTACAGATGTTTATTTTAGCCTTATTGCAAGTAATATAGACAGAATTTATGGTTAATATTTGTCATTTACCACTGGTAGAGGACTATTTATAAACTAAAGTGCCATTCGTTTTTGTGGTAATATGAAATAAAATAATAAAATTCTATTCTGAGCCAGATATTGGGGAGGAAACATGTTTATCTTAAATAAGTATATATGAAACAAAGTTTTTCATCACTGTTGATGTTTAATTCTTTGAACTTTTTGAAATTGTACACATTTGTGTCAGTCTACACAGCACAGGCCCCAACTGAACAGATGCCGTATCATTAGACATCATCCACACTGAACACATAACCTGTTCATGCCAGCCAACACAACATATAAGAAGCAAATTTCTACTGTGTAGTTGTGTTGTGTATGCATTTCTTGCATTTTATACACATATATTGTGTCCATCGTATGTCCACACACATTGCATTACAATGTGTTGCTATTGGCCACAACTTAGAATGATGAAAATACATGGATAATATTTTACTTTCTCTATTATTCACTCTCTCTCACACACACTCATGCACACACACATCTTTGTGGGACATTTGGTCCCCACAACGTGATAAATACCAGGTATACACACACACACACACCATAGGTTTTGTGGTAAATCCATGGTTTTACAAATGGTTATCAATATACCAAATTACCATGATTACTACTCTTTTACTACAATAAAACTATGGATTTTTTGTAAGGGAGATAATGGTAAAATGTTTCCTGTTAGACAGAAGGTAAAGTGTTTGTGACAGTGGGTACAGACAAATGTTCATGCATGATATATAACATGTTGTATCCTTGCGGCATTACAGCAAGAGCAGAAGGACAAAACTTTGAACTATGTACAGACATATATACAAACACACTCATGCACTTACATTGGTCCCAGATAGGAGAAAAACAGAGTAAAGTTACATAGCACATTCAATTTTTACTCTCTTATTAACCCTGGGTCCAGTGGACCCGAACACCACATATGTAATATAAATGTGTAGGGGGGGTACACAGTGTACAGTAATTATGAATTTGTTTATTTTTATGTTCTTCATAGAAAATGAGCCAAGGCCAATGAATCTGAGGTTGAAACAACAATTAATTCCATAATTTTTCTTTCAGTAAACATTAAAAACGGGTCCCACAGACCCGAACACCACACAAGGGTTAACTAGTACCACATATACAAACATCAATATATGAAGAGTTTCGTTGCAAAACGAGATAAATCCGTTTTTTAAATTGTTCAGAAATCTCGTTTTTTGGTTGTGCATTCCAATTAACATCAATTCAACTGCAGTTGGTTTGTTTTGATTTAAACCTTCATAACTTAAAAAATACAGCTAAGTAGCACCATAAAGCAAAATAATAACATGATAACATAATAATAAACATGTTTTGACAAAAAAAAAAACGCGCGTGTTACAACAATGCATTTAAAAATAGACAGTGTAATTTTTATTTTTTTATTTTTGACCAATTTGCGCGACCAGCATCCAAACAGGAAAAAGCTGCAGGTAAAATGGTATGTCTGTTTCCGGGTGCTGTATGCAGCATGTTCATTTTTACTTTAATTTTGTATTTGAACTGCGATTTGGACGCGGTGCGCGTCAAATATAGACGCGTTTCTTAATGAGCCGCTTCTGGGAAGTCAGCGGCTGTATAAACATTGACTAAAGTGGTCGCAATCAGGTCCGGTAGCGCTGCACACGCATAATTCTGCGAATGAGAGCACTTAGTAAAAGCAAAAGAAAATTTCTATCGGTCTCCTGTGCTGCTTGAACCCCAGAAGTAAAGAGACTTTTAAAAAGCTTCCAAGTTAAATCCAAATGAACACCAGCAATGACAAGGTAAGCTAACGTTGCTATGGTTACAGTCCATATACATAATAGATTGCTAGGCTATTCCTATGCTATCTACAGTTTTATTACAAACAGCAACCTAAACTACAACGTAACATTAGTGTAGACTTAAACATGGTTATCTAAATAGTACATTTAAAGTTCACTGTTTAAAGTTTTTAGCAGCCTTTGTATGGGAACCTATATTCATTCATTCATTCAACCCAGTGCATGACAGGTTTATGCTGTGACTCTGAATTAAAAGTGAATTAAAGAATAGAAATGAAAAGAGGTTGCGTGTCTTGCTATGATGTTATTAGGCTATAGGTTGCATTATAGTGGGCTCTAGATCTATTGTGTTTGGTATGTGTACCATAATTTACCAGACTCTTACCAGATCATTTGTCTTTGTTTATGATTCTGACAGTGATTGTTACTGTATTTTGCCATACGTCTTCACTGTGCCTATTCAAAGCTCAAGGGCCAACACATAACTTCTAGGTTTATAAGCAGCAATAAACTACATTTTAACATTTTATAATGTCTAGTCATACTTCTGTTATGTTGATGAAAGTAACGCAAAAGTAGTGTAACTCATTACAGTTCAGAGACAGTAATATTGTAATGTAACTAATTACTTTCAAATGTCAGTAATTTGTAATATATAATGTATTACACTTTGGAAGTAACTTATTCCAGCACTGCTCGTTTTGCAACGAAACTCTTCATATTTAACAAAACAATCGCGCATTAATTTGTCGATATAAAAGGCTAACAGTAATGTTAGCTATAAGCTAAAGCCACATTCAGACACCCAGCGATGTTATCGCTGTGTGTCGCCTGTCTCTTTCAATGAAGCATTTCTAAATCTGCTTGTCATAAACAAATGAGTACCATCCATGCCAGTAACTGACGAGAGAAGGATGACGTGAACTCCACTGCTTCATTCTTATTGGTTGTCGCTCCCGAAATTCGCTCGACATTTGCATAAAGTTAAACTTTTAACTCTCTCGCGTCGCTGGACACGCCCATACGGTCGCCAACAGTTACTTTCGCTCGTGCCACTGGAAGTCACCCGGTTTCCATTGAAATTAATGAGATTGCGTCGCTCTGCTACACTCTTGATACACTTTATTTTACGTAGCTTATCCCTGTGTAATATTATGTAATTTAAATGTAATTAAGAAGCTAATTCATGTAATTAAACTGTGAACTAGTGAGTTGATTCAAACTACGTTACAGATGAATAAGGTATGTAGATACACATGAAGTACACTTAAGTACACTCTTGATACACTTTATTTTACGTAGCTTATCCCTGTGTAATATTATGTAATTTAAATGTAATTAAGAAGCTAATGCATGTATTTAAACTGTGAACTATGTAACTAGTAACATATGTAGGTACTTGTTGTTACATAGTACTACACAAAGTACTTTCAATATGATTACATTGTAACACATATGTAACAAGACCTTTTATTACACCAGTACTTAGCTTTGTAACAGACTCGACCTGTTACATATGTGTAACAGTTGCAGCTTATTACATGTGCATAATTACAATCTGTAAGTACATGCTGTTCCATAACTTAGTTACATATTAAGTACATCTAGTTGCATGTAATTACACCGGCTACTACTAAGTACTTAATGAGGTAATTGCTCTGTATTAAGGACACCTTAAAATAAAGTGTATCCACTTCATGAATCCAGTTTGCCATGTTTATAATATTAAACTCATGATTTACTCACCCCTAAGCCGTCCGAGATGCATATGTCCATCATTTTTCAGACAAACACATTTTCAGTTATTAAATTTGGAGAAACCTTTGATTTTTTTGGGGGGTGCCCTTTTTTTAGGTCAGAGCAACTGCCCCTCAAAATTCCTGTGCACGTCCCTGAAGCTTAGCTACTGTTGAACGGGAACACGATCGATTGCATTATGCTGTCAATCACTGAGTGAAATATTTTCTTTTATCGTAAATTTTAAAGAAACAGTTGTCACGGCCTGAGCGGACCACAGACTACGTGAGTCTCGCTCCTACAAAAGTTTCACCTCGAGGAGGTCCCCAAAGCACCCCAATGACCAAGCAAACAAGAGATAAGTAAAATAGACAAATAATCATTATTAGAATTTTAATTAAATTAAAATAGCAAGGGGGAATGGGAAAGGGGATCTAAAATTTCTCTCTCTCTCCCTCAGGGGAACTACGGGCCAGGGGGCGTTGGAGGGAGAGGAGCCTGGTTCCAGGGGGTCCAGGAAAGGACAGGGCAAGGGCCGGGCGGAGCTCCTTCAACCTCTGCCCACCTCCTGCAAAGGATAACTTCCCAGCTCCGTACTTCCTAATCAACTCTCTTTTTCCTCGTCCTTGTACCACGGTGCGTATCTTGCTTTACAGGTTTGCTGGGCGTAAGGTCGTACCAGGTAGGTTCGACTGGCGTAACGGTGAGTATCTTCCTTTTCAGGTTTTCCGCTTGACGTCGGACGAAGTCAGTTTAACTTGTATAACGGTGAGTATCTGACTTTACAGGATCTCTGGGCCTGGGGTCACTTAAAGTGGATTCAACTGGCGTAACGGTAAGTATCTTCCCTTTCAGGTTTCCGGCTTGGCGTTAGATGAGGTGAGTTTAACTTGTATAACGGTGAGTATCTTACTTTACAGGGTCTCCGGGCTTGGGGTCACTTAAAGTGAATTCAACTGGCGTAACGGTAAGTATCTTCCCTTTCAGGTTTTCGGCTTGGCGTTAGGTGAGGTAAGTTTAAATTGTATAACGGTGAGTATCTTACTTTACAGGGCCTCTGGGATTTGGGGTCACACTAGAGTGACTGTAGCCTTAGCTCTCATCACAGGGAGTATCTCATGTTTCAGGGTTCCGGGGCTTCGAGTCGGTTAGGGGAGTTATAGCTTTTAGCTTGTATCACAATGGGGATTTCTACTTTTCGGGGTTTCTGGGCTTTACGAGTGGTGCTAGGTACGGTACGTGATGGCTTGGATCGTGTCACAGGTAATATTACTAGGTACCAGGGGGGCAAGGAGATGTAAAGCTGAGGTTATACGTCACCACTCTTATGCAACGCAGCGCAACACAGGGGCGGGGCCTCTCCAGTCGCTGGGGTCGTGACGACACCTTGCTATCGGTGAATCCACCTAATGGTCCACACGTCTTCTTCCCGTTCTCCTAGGGCAGGTGAAGATCTAGACAGAAATAGCAGGCGTGAATATATCCAGGTCGCACACAATGCCCAGACAGCGCCGGGCCCTCCGCTTTCCTCTTACAGTTCTCCCACCAGCAGGTGCCCAAATTACCTCTTACTTTCCCCCCCCAATACCTTAGTCAGGATCGTGGTAGTGTACACAAAGCAAAGCTAGCGGTGAATTGGACTTTTAAGTTGGAGCCTACGACAGCCTAGCGGCTCCCAGTAGAGGCTGCAGACACTGGTCTTTTCCTAGGAGGGATACAGACATCAAGGACACGACACCACACTGCAAACTTAGTGTACTCACGTCAGATGATCACTCAGGCACTACACAGCACACACTCTTGGTGAATAAATAGGGTCTGTACTCTTCCGTGGGCATAAACCAGCGCTGGAGAAACGGGAGGAAGATCTTACTAGTTAGGTCGACGAGGTCCCCAAACAAACTCGGATGCTTCGCTGGCCCTCGCTTGTGAACACACTCCGTTCCCGGCTCACCCACCTACTTCACACTTGATGGGGCCGATAAGAGAGTAAAGCACACACACTCCTTTAATATGTTTTAATTATCGTATACACAAATCTGAGGTTACTCACACTTCTGTTGTTCCAGATCACCACATGCAGTTCCCGGCTCACCCACCCGCTTCACACTCGGTGGGGCCGATAAAATGATACAGCACACACTCCTTTAATAGATTACGAATTATCATATGCAAAATCTGGGGTTACTCACACTTCCGTTGTTCCATATCACCACATGCAGTTCCCGGCTCGCCCACCCGCTCCACACTCGGTGGGGCCGAAAAAATGATACAGCACACACACCTTTAATAGTACAACCGTCCGGCACACTTAACAGCGGTTACTCACAGTTCCGGGGTCGCCGAACGCCGTCCCTCTCTCCTCCAGGAGGTTTCAAATGTTGACAACACAAAGGATATAGTCCGCCCAACGTTGTCCACATGCAGCGATAATCCAATGTTCATAAACAGCTTAACTGATTGTAATGTTCACCCCGTTATCCTCTCCAACAATGTTTTCCTGTTTACAGGTCTGCAACACTCGCCCACTGTGATCTCCTTACACAACGACTCGGCCCGTGACTGCTCCCAGCGATCTTCTTCCACGCAAAACGAACACTTCCTGGTTCCTCTCAACTCTCACTTATATACTCCCTACCCAGCGTGACTCACCCAATCGCCGTTCGCCACGTCAACGGCGCAGCTGCATGTTGTTCTGAGTGATTGCGGGGATCCCCGGGAAACCCGGAAGTGACAGTGTTTCTACTAATGGGTCCGGGCGGAACCTATCTCTGACTCCTTTAGGTTCCGCCCCATCGAAGTCACTCCGTGACACAGTTGTTACAAGTCCGTATAAATTTCTCTGTGTGTGTGTGTGTGTGTGTGTGTCTCATGAATGCTTTCACGTATTGAAACCAAACTTTGTACATGAACTTGGGACTCCAATGCGAGGATGCACAAGATAAAAAACATTCTAAATTTTTTTTTTACAAATCACTTTAGTGACCGCACCAGAGCAAGCACACTTTTGCGGTTCCTCCGGAAGCGCATTTTCTAGTTAGATTCAAATCATCGCTTTAGAAATTTACATTATAAAATAACTTTTCTGATCCACTTCCAATGTTGACTAGTGTAGTATGTTGAATTGACTTGCATGCAAAACCAAGTTGTTTTAACTTCATGCTGCATTTTTTTACATTGTACTTGCCATGTTCGAAAAAAGCTTTTCATAACTGCTGTAAACGATGACCAAATAACTTGATACAGGCTATTAGCTCATGAAATAAACATCATTCCATTATTTACTCACCCCTTGAGCCCTATTTTAACGATCTGAATTGCAAGTTACGAAGCGCAAAGCGCAAGTGACTTTGTGGGTGGATCTTGGGCGCTGTTGCTATTTTCCCGGCGGGAGAAATAACTATTGCCCCAGGCGCAAATCAATAAGGGGTTGGTCTGAAGTAGGTTCATTATTCATAGGTGTGGTTTGGGCGTAACGTCAAATAAACCAATCAGAACACTATCCAACGTTCCATGGCGCGTTGCTATTATTATGATGGATTTACCAGGCGCACGCCAGGAGCGGTTCACAGCCGAGGAGACCCACGTTCTTGTAAGAGCAGTCTGTCAAAGACAGAGAAGTTGTTTTGTATGGGGAAAGGAGAAACCCGCCCAAATCAGCGTAGGTTAAACAGGCGTGAGAGGAAATAGCCACAATTGTCTCATAAGCTGGCATGCCCATCGTTGCGCCAAGCGCTACAATGATGTCAGGAGACGGGGGAATCCCAAGCTGGCCAGCATAAATCGGGTACGCCGTGTAACGGGAGGTGGATCTGCCTCTACACATGACCTTGTAAGGTACCACCCACAAGCCCAACGACAGATACAAGTGGAGTGGGTGAAGGGGACTCGTGTTCGTTCCTTCCTCAGCGCTTCTAGAAGAATAATTCCATATCATGATTAAATTAATTTCTTTGATCTCTGTGTTTAAATTATAATCTGACTCCAATTTAATATACTAAGAATTTTGTGCATTATTCCAATTATCTGTTGATCATAATTTAGATGTTTGATTATTTAATAATTCCCATAGTCTTAGTTATTCGTTCATTAGGGACCCGGTATTGCACAGAGCATACGCCGGCCGTTTGCGTACATCTCACGGACACAAAATTGTCAGTCTGATCTTAGTCAGAGGTTACCGGGTAAACTAATATTTTTATGTCTGGCCGCTCCATGCTTGCTCCGATCATAAAAATAGTTACTTTAGTTTAGCGCTCATGCAACTTGCTAAGGCAGGTGATAAACATAAATCTGAGAGTTTTAATGAATGTGCCCCATGCTCCATTCGACCATCAAAACCTCAGTGTGATAATATCCTGACAGAATAATCTTGCGGTAATACCAGACTCCTTCTAATCTACTGGTCATAACAATTTCTGAAAGAATTAAAATAAATCAATACAATTTCTGAAGAATTCAGATGAATCAAATGTAACAATTTATTATACCAGGCAGGTTTCAGCTTCAAACATAAATTAAACAATATCATACAGAATTTGATTCAATTCCAATTAATTAAAATGATCAACAGTTGCAAAAGTTACAAAGTCATACCTGGCAATAGACACTCAAAGTGTGGGGAAGAGGGTGTGTGTATTCAGACATTATGGAAGTATTCTTTAGCAAGAATCTTCCCCACACTTTGGGTGTGTGTATTCAGACATTATGGAAGTATTCTTTAACAAGAATCTTTCTAAACCATTTTGGGTATATTATATTCACGATGGAAGTACTCTGTAGCCAGAGTGTCTATTGCCAGGTATGACATTGCTATACATTGTGGTCAAGCATGCGCCCTTAAAATAGCATAATGAACCACGCGCAACGCGCCACTGACTTTAGACTAGTTTTTTTTTGGTCAGTGGCGCAATTGTTTTTTGAAACTGCAAAATTGCATCAGGGATGGTTTGCGCCGGAACACGCCTCCTTTTTTGCGCTGAACAGCCCAGGGAGCGCAAGTTCATTCCCTAGTTTGCAGACGTGCGTCTGTGGAGGGAAAATCCCGCTGTACGCCGGTGCAAAATAAGAATGATACATGCGTCACTGACAAAGTCAATTTCGCTGGGTGCAAGATAGGGCCCCTAATGTTTTAAAACATTACAGTTTTTAATTTTCCTATGAGGAACTTAAGGAGTCCTGTATGATTTTTTTCAGTCATATTTAGAATCAGTGCAGGTTGATGTTAGTTTATGTTAAGATTTAATTGAAAAGTAAAAAAAAAATATTTAGTTTTGGTCATCATTGCTACAACTGTGTAATTGTTTATTTTTTTACTCAAGATAAATAAAAAATATTAAGGGCTTGGAACTGTATAGGCAAGTAATATATGTATATGAATGTAATATATTAAACCTAATTAATTAACTAATAATTGTCCTAATTAACAAAAATGCATCACAATACTCTTGTCACATCATCACTGAAGGCTAAGCCCCCTAAGAATGAAATCCTAGAACCGCCTCTGCTGAAGACGTTATCATTGCTCGGAATACAAATCGGAATCAGAAAATCACTTTGATATGTTTGTCCTACATGTCCTTCTCCCCTGAGCAAACAAATTCATGCAAAAATATGACCGAAAACAACACAAAGTCAAATTTGGAGATTTGACAATAAAAGTCTAACTAAAAGACTATAAGTTTGAAGTTTTTTTTTTATTTCTTTACACCTGAAGTATACTTAAGCAATATCGCTCAAGTAGGAGTGTGATATAGCTCTATATCATCACGGCTGTGATTAGGCCAGAGGCACGAGGCTGACGGCCTCGTGCCTCTGGCCTTATCACAGCCGTGATGATATAGAGCTATATCACATGACTCCGAGAGCGATATTGCTTTTATACAACAGTTCGACGGCACACGTTTGAAAAATGAAAACTAGAAAACAACAACGGAGTTATTTTAAAAGCCTCTTTGTTTGAGAACTACTTCTTCCGCCACGGATTTGAGGGCGGCCAGAATGACAGGTAACACTTTCGGCTGCTTTGAATCTCATAATAACTCAATGGACGGATAGGCGTTTCTTTATATTAACGTTTCTTGGTCACAACGTGTAGTTTTAAGATTAGTTCAGTCGAGAATATATATGTATTATATTTAAATCTACAGTCGATTAGTAAAGATAGTGCCTGTTTTAAACGTTTGCTTAATGAGATTCGGTACGTATGAGAACCAAAGCATGAGCGGACGTCAGTGTTCACTCGCCCCGCTGACCACCACCCTCTCTGGGCTACATCTCTGACAGGGATTCCCTGGCTCTCATGTTGGCCTTGTTTGTTTTTGATGGTCAAAATAAGATCAAATCAGTATTTGGTGTCATGATCAAACTATTACTTGTTTTCTTATTCATATTTAGTGTCTTTTGTGTGGTTATTGTTTTGGCACGAGGTAAAAGTTAATAAAACTATACTTCTATAATGTTACTATTGGTTTACCATTTCATCTTAACGCGATACGAGCACTCGGTTATTATTAGACTTCGTTCTTGTCAGTACTATATAAAACTGTTTTTTATAAGTGTCAGAGAGATGTTTTTGCATGCTGCTTATAAATATACCAGTGGCGATATCTCATAACATGTTTTAATAGTCACGTCGCGATTAAATAAATGATCAATGTCCACATTTAAAAGCTGCGGTGCTTACCTGCAGTTCCACTGTGTTTTCGCGTTCTGATAAGAGATATAGCTCCAGAAAAAAATGAGTGTTTACATTCCTCTTTCCAAGTGTTAATCGTCCCCACGATGTGACAAGACATTACTCCCATTAACTTTAACGTAACATCCAAGAACGCTGATCTTTGACGGAATTATAACTTCCGATTGGGGATTCACATACTGATTTATGAGCTAGTGAACTAATGAGACACATGGAGAGTGATTCAAAACAGAGCGGTTGTGTGTGTCCGTGTGTGCCTGCAGTTTTTCCATTCAGAGATGAGCCTGTTTAGAGGACCTCCATTCACTAGGTGGCGGAATGATACAAAAGGTGAAGCGGTTACTGTGCCGTTATCAGTAGAATATTGCATGCCTCTTAGCCAATCAGATTCGAGAACCAGAAGGAACTGTTGTATAATTATGTATATATGGAGTATGTCCAAGGCTTAAAGGAAAACACCAACGGTTTTCAATATTTTACTATGTTCTTACCTCAACTTAGACAAATGAATATACCTATCTTTTTTTCAATGCATGCACTTTTAATCTTTGTACAGCGCCTCATGAATGTGTTAGTATTTAGCATAGCCCCATTCATTTCTATGGCTCCAAATCAGGGATGAATTTAGAAGCCACAAATACTTCCATGTTTCCCTGTTTTAAGACTGTTACTGTCATGGCACCTGGGTGATCGGCAGTGTATGCGTGTCTGTTTGTTTACCTTTGGTGTTGGTTCCTCACGTGTGCACTCGCTCCTCCCATTCGTTTCTCTGATTGTTTCCCAGACGTGTCCTATTCCTTTTGGTCTTTTTATAGTCTTGCGTTTTGTCCTTTGTCACGCGCTCATTGTTTCCCGGTTGGTTACTGTCTCGCTCCCTGTCCAGGTAGATCTGCCCGCTGCTGTTTGTCTCACTATCTCTGCTCTCGCCCCAGGTTCAATCGCCGACATCCGGACTCTTGTCTCTGTCCAGGATTCTCGATCCTGTGTGTTTGGTCAGAGGATTACTGTCAGTGTGTCTAGTTTCCTGAGTTCTCGCGCAGTTGGTTGCTTCGTATACCAGCTGTCTTCAGCTTCCTATTGTATGACGTCATCGGAAGTGGGTGGACCTCTTCGTCACTATTGGACTTCTTCGGCGGTGCTGTGTGTGAGACTTTTTCCCCTGTGGATTGTGGACTAGTGTGGATCTATATTTACTGTCAATTTGTCGGGTGCTTCGTCTTCAAGCATATCCCTACAGACTCAGTGTATTTTTTCATTAATAAACTTTTTGATCTCGCATTTGAGACTCTGATTCCTGAACTTTCTTGACAATTCCTGACAGTTACATGAGTAAGTATAGTAGCACAAAATAAAACTTTTGTTTGGAGCCATGGGAATGAATGGGGCTAGGCTAAATGCTAACACATTTAAGAATAGTTTACATTGTTTCCTCATTCCTCTTTGTTGGGGAACAACTTTCTTTCACCACAGATTTAAAGTGTGACAGAATGACAGGTAACAGGTAAACTTGATGGAATAGACGTTTCTTAATATTACCATTTCTTGGTCACAAAGTGTAGTTTAAGATTAGTTCAATCGAAAATATGTATTCAAATCTGCAGTCGATTAGAAAAGATAGTGCCGATTGGAACATTTGCTTAGAAAGATTCGGAGAGACTCACCAGCAGACATCCGTTTTCGTTCACTCCGCAGATCACTGCCCTGGCTCTGATGTAGACCTATGTGTATTTGATGGTCAAAAACGAGATCAAACCAGCAATATTTGGTGCCATGAAACTATTATTTGTTTTTTTATTCATATTTACTGTCTTTTGTGTTGTTATTGTTTTGGCGTGAGGTAAAAGTTAATAAAAATATATTTATGTACTATTGCTTTTACATTTAATCTTGCGGTACGAGCACTCGCTTTATTACTGGACTTCATTCTTGTCAGTACTATGGCCACGGAAAAATGCGGAGATCTGTGAAAATGACATGGATAAATGAGCAAAATATTCTGTGATTATACCACGGAAATTCGTGAGATCAGGTTGCATAAAACTTCTCTTAGCCAATCTCTTAGCCAATCAGATTCAAAACCAGAAAGAACTGTTGTATAATATTAGTTAACTTACCCCGCATTTATAATCAAGATTACTTGCCCATTCTATGCAAACTGAAGCAAATGCATTTCAGTTTACCGCCATAAATGGCACATTTTGGAATACAAGGTCTATATTTTTTGCCTTGCAAAGTGTCAAAAAAAAAAAAACAGTTAGACGTGTTACAGAGTATTTATGGGTCAAATGCAGTTCAGCAGTGTTTTGAAATTTTTTTTTTCTGAATAAGTGAATAAGGCTGACCTTTCAGGGGTAAGCCATAAGTATCGGATGTTCGGGTCAGTAAACAATATTGTCACTTGCCCGATTGGGCAAGTGCTTCGCCCTCAGTCACTAAAATATATTTTCTGTTTGTGACCATATGTCTGTACTAGCGGTATAACGGTACGCAAAAATCAGGGTTCGGTGCGTACCTCGGTTTTGAAGCCACGGTTCGGTTTATTTTCGGTACAGTAGGGGGAAATGCATACCTTAAACTGCAGGTTGTTTATTACTATAAACTTTTTTTTACAATTTGTTTACACTTTTTTAAACACTTTTTTAAAAAATATAATAAATAAAATATATTTAAAAATAAAAAAGAATAATAAATAAAATACTGCTGCAAAGTTACTTTACTTTATAAAAGTAGGTAAATCTTTTCTTAACCTTCTCTTAAACTTTTCTACTAAAACCTTGCACTAAACTAACAAATTCAATTACTGAATACATTTATGAACAATTAACCTACATTTTTGCCACCAAAATATTTTTCTGTTTTGATTCATTTTGGATTTTTTTTAGTCACAGTATTGAATTGGTTATGTACCATCCCTGTATAAAAATAATATTACTGCATAGCAAGCAACATGATTATATACTTATTATACACTCATATTGAGATTAGTGAGTTGCATACATCATCATCTTTTATCTTTTGCACGTTTCTCCTAATCTTTGCTTGTGTCGTCAATGTAAGCTGTGACTTAAACTAACGAACCCCTTCGCAGCTGAGTAACAGCTGAGTAAGTCCGGGTTACAGTCCCGACTAACTGATCGCATTGTGACAATGATAAGATTGACGTGAGGTGCAGATGAAAAATCTGATCACGCATTCCTTATTCTCGCTGTCACAGAAAGCGTGACTCATGATTGCGTAGCAACGAAAGACGCGCAACCTCTCACGCACTTTTGAAAGAACAAAACAGCGCATTAATAATCAAACGAATAGGTATACTCATTTACATGACTAGCTGTGTTTCAACACATTATTGTTTCATATCTGGTCTCATATCAGCAGCTTTTTATTTAAAGGTTTTTATATTTTAAGTCTCAATTGTTAAGTAAAGAATAATTGATGATGGACGGTTTGTGCCGTAACATCGTGGGTGTGCAATTTTTTCAAATAATTCAAAAGACCAAAGCCCATTATTCTACTTATACCACGGTTACCACAAACATTGCTCTGGTGGTTATTTTTAGACATTTGACAGATCAGGTGTGCATTTAAAAAAAGAATCAACACCCATGGAACATTTCTCAACTCTCAATCAGAATAAAGCTTTCAACAGACCCGTGGTATAAAAGGAAAAAAAACATTTCTGAGCTAACCTTACGTTACTTTTAAGGAAATAGACATCTGACAGAATTTTAGCTTGAGGAAACAAGATGCAAAAATAACATTTGCATATAAACAACATATCAACTTTGCAACACAAACTATTTAATGAAAGGTGCTGAGTAAAAGCATCTAAAAACAGATGATATTTAGTTCTTTTAAACATTAAACTTTACTTCAGAGTTTATATCCACTGATTTACTTATGTGATCATTTGCATACCTTGATGACTAACAAATGTAAAGTTTGACTTAACATATAAAGTGTGTTTTAGGAGATTTTGACTAACTCGCCCTTCACAGAGATGAAGGACACAGGACATTAGGACACTTTGGAAATGAAGGGTTTGGCATGCCTAAATAAAATGATGAGCTTTCACATAGAACATTTTAGATGTATTCACCTAAAGATTAACACCTAACCTATCTGTTTTTCTATGACGGATAAAAATCTACATCACAGTAAAAAAAAGAGTGATTACAAAAAATATATACATTTTTAATAATACAAATAATATATAATTTTTTGTTTACTTCCCATCTATACATTACTGCTGTGTTTTGGGAGATATGAAGTATGTTTGTACATGTTTACCACTCAATTCCTCAACTACACCATTAGCTTGCCTGTAAAATATCAAATTTTTATGAAAAAATCTCATAAATTATGATCTTAATTTGATTTAAATTGTTTTTAGATATTGATCTAGATGTTATGTGTTAAATTTGGTCATCTGGTGTTTAGAAAAAAAAAAACATAAAAGAATTACAGTTTAGGAAATAAATCATTTCGACCAGCAGATGCACATAGAGACCCATTCATTTCACTGGATGTGGCTACCTGCTCACATCACTACTTTAGTGATACATTTTGTGAATTTATGTTTATATAAACATTAGAAAGGACATTAAAAATAAATATTTTTTCAAATAGTAGAATTTTTTGTATTTTTTTAAGCATTTTGAAATGTCTGTTTTTACAAAATGCCACAGTCTTGTGTTTGTGATCTAGTACCAGACCTACTTTTCTGTGTTGAAATTTTCAGATTTATTCTAGATGTATTGATTTTTTTTTTTTTTGACAGATAAAGATCTTTTTTTTTGCATTTCCAATTCATTTCAATTGGGGTCATTTTTACCCCCAAAGGGCCTCTTTTGGTAAATTTTTTACACATCTTTAGAACGACTGAATCAAGCCCAGTTTTTTTATGAAAAGGGGCTTGGGGGTAAGATTGACCCCAAGGGACTTATTAGGGTTAAAAGTGAATATGAATTTTCTTTGCAGTGTTGAAGGTCAGAAAACATTGCACCCTTTCTTTTTGGTTAATTTTTTACAAGTAAAATGATTATTTTATCAGAAAGTTTTGGAGTTATATTGTCAGTAGTTCATGGAATGACAAAAAGATAATTTTACCTAAAACCATACAAATAAGCTAGTGTGTGGTGGGCGTTCTGGCGCAAAATGGCTGCCGTCGCATCATCCAGGTGGATGCTGCACATCGGTGGTGGTTGAGGAGATTTCCCCGTTCATATGTAAAGCGCTTTGAGTACTGAGAAAAGCGCTATATAAATGTAAGGAATTATTATTAAATAGTAAATTCAGAGTAAAATGAAAATAATTTTAGAGCCGTCTCTTAATTTTGTAAAAGATCTTTGGATGTCATTCAGGGTTGTTTCTTTACATCATTAATGAGTCTTCTTTGTGCTCTTGGTGTCATTTTGACTGGGCTTCCACTTCTTGGCAGAGTAGCAACAGTCCCAAAGCGTCTCTATTTGTATAATATTTGCCTAACTGTAGACTGGTGAATTTCTAAAGTCTTTGAAATAACCTTGTTACCCTTTCCAGCTTTATGTAAAGCAACAAAGCTTGACCATAGCTCCTCTGAAAGCTCTTTTTGGCGAGGCATGGCTCACATAAGCATGTTCTTCTTGTGCAGAACAAACTCCAAAAATTGGAGGGGTTTTATCAGTAAAATTAGCTGTAGTCCACCCCTTCAAACATATTATCTTAACAAGACTCCAGGGCCCGTATCCCTAAAGAATCTTAATACAAAAAGTAGCTCCTAGTGACGCAATTATAAGAAAATTCTTAGAAATGTGGGCGTTTACTCCTAAAATTAAAGAAAAATCCTAGTAAAGAAAAAAGTAATTCAGAAAGCATCTTAACCCTTAAAAGAGGTCCTAAGGTCAAAATTGTTAGGAGCATGGACGAGGACTTTTAAGAGGCTTAAGAGTTTATTTAGCAACTGGGAAAGTGGACAAAACATGAAGAGGGAGACAAAAAATGTTGCACACAATGAATGACAGTAAGTTAACATGCATCACATTAGATCGTGCAGGAATCATGTTTGTGACCGATCTTATTAGAGACATTATAATATAATATAGCGTCAGAACTAAAAGCAATCACTACATTAACTACATTAACAGATTCAGTAACTAGAAAAAATGCAACTATGCAGCAGAGATGATTTTTTTTTTTGACAGATAAAGATACATCTTTAGAACGACTGAATCAAGCCCAGTTTTTTATGAAAAGTGGCTTGGGGGTAAGATTGACCCCAAGGGACTTATTAGGGTTAAAAGTGAATATGAATGTTCTTTGCAGTGTTGAAGGTCAGAAAACATTGCACCCTTTCTTTTTGGTTAATTTTTTACGAGTAAAATTATTATTTTATCAGAAATTTTAGAGTTATATTGTCAGTAGTTCATGGAATGACAAAAAGATAATTTTACCTAAAAACATACAAATAGTAAATTCAGAGTAAAATGAAAATAATTTTAGAGCCGTCTCTTAATTTTGTAAAAGCATCTAAAAACCGATCAGTGCTGGATTCATTTCTTCATGTAAACTTACACTGAGCTCACTGTATTGTCTTTTTTCAAGTGATCATTTGCATCCATTACTAAAAAAATGTAAAGTAGGTGTTAACATATAAAGTGTGTTTTCGGAGAGTGTTGCCTGACTCACCCTTCACAGAAGAGATGAAGATTGTCGTGTTTGCTCTTCTCCTGTCAGCTCATTGTGAGCTGACAACAGCTCTGAAAAGACAACACTTTTATTTTAGTAATGCCACGACATGGACACAAGCTCAAAGTCACTGCAGAGACAACTATGTAGACCTGTCCAGTGTTGACAGCCAGGAGGAAATCACAGCTTTACACGCTGCAAGTGGGTTTAGTGGTTCATACCCAGACAGCTGGATTGGTCTGAAAAAGATCTCTGCAAACAACTGGCAGTGGAGTGATGGAGGAAATAAAAGTTTTGTCATCTGGGCAGGTGGAGAACCAAATGAATCAGGCAATGACATTTGCGCTATAGTGAACAATGGCCGATTGCATGACAGGCAATGCACAGATTCAAACCCTTACTTCTGCTACAAGTGGGACCCTGAACTGATTGTGGTTAAAGAGAATAAGAGCTGGGAGGACGCGTTACAATACTGCAGGACTCATCACACTGATCTGGCCAGTATGCCAACAGATTTAAATCTCATGCAAGCCAAAGAAACCATTGGTAATACATCAAGTGTGTGGACGGGTCTACGGTTCCTGGCAGGCTCATGGTTCTGGTTAAATGATGAGGATCTGGGATACCTTAATTCCCAACTGCCAGCCTGTCCTGCCAATTACACTTACTGTGGATCTCTAAACATGACAACCCAGAGCTTTGAGAACAGAAACTGTATGGAGGAACTTAACTTTGTGTGCTATTAGAAAGGAGGGTGAGTATCAAAGCATACGGTATATGTTATGTTTATAAATCTATGTTTTATGTGTAAAAATTCAGTGTTTGCTATATGATTATATAATGTTATCTAACACTTTTTCTTTTTTTAAAGGCATTAAGAAAATGCTTGGGAAAATATGAGAAATTGAAAAAAGTTATGTCTATGTAGCTATTTATTCTCTTCAAAATAAAAAATAGATAAAATTAGAAAAACTTCAATTTGTGTCAATAATTTACTCAGAAGTAGTGCATATGTGCATATTTGAACTAAATATGTTTTTTTTTTTGTATATTGTTAATGAATATAAAAACATTTGAAATTGTTTTGTTTAATTTAGTTTATTGTGCTTTTATTTAATCCAAGTGTAGTTTGATTTATGTCTATGTGATGATGCTTAAAATTCATTGCTGTTATTGAATGCTTAATCCGAGAAATAATACCTTTTCCTAAGTATATATTGCTATATTGTATATCTATATATAGCTTGTGTGTACTAACCAATGTTAGGGAGGCTTGTTAATATACTATTGATTAGAAAACAGTTATGTATCAGATTAAAAATACTTGAAGATGTAAGATTGTAGGACAGAGAGACACAGGAGGAGGCACAGGTTAAGGCAGCGACATCTTAAAAGAGCGATGACATCAGAAGAGGATCCATCTGACAGCGGTTATAAACCAAATCTGCCCAAGAGCTCCTGTCATCAGTCTGTTAATGTTTAACCTGTGGCTCTCCATAATAGAAATCCAGCCAATTATAACACCTTTGTTTAAAAATGTTTTTTTTTTTTTTTTATAAATTTGTCATAAAATGTGATCTGATCAAGTCAAGGGTATTGACACACATAAAGTGTCTAAAAATAATAACACAAAACAATTATGGTCTTATGTCTTTATTAAACACACTCATTTAACATTCAAAATGGCAATGGAAAAAGTAAGTGAACCCTTAGTATTAATAACTGGTTGACTCCCCATGGCAATAAACTGAACCAGGCACTTCCTGTAGCTGTGGATCAGACTTGCACATCGTTGAGAATGAATTTTAACCCATTCCTCCTGACAGAACTGCTTTAGCTCTGTCATATTCTTTGGATGTCTCGTATCAAGTCAAGTCTCTTCTAGCATCTTTATTGGGTTGAGGTCCGTGCTCTTGTTTTTCTGAAGCCATTCTGTTGTGGACTTACCCCGGTGTTTTGGATCATTGTCCTGTTGCATCACCCACGTTCTACACAGTTTCAGCTAAAGTACAGACATTCTCACATTATCTTGACTTAAAGTTACAATTGAAATGGTAATTAATACATGTACAATTAACTGTTTCCAATGTACGTGAGATATTACCTTCCAAAAGCCCAGAGCTCATGAAAACCAAGACATTTATTCTCTGTCCCTTGACCATGTGACTAAACCTAACATGATACATTCAAACTGACCAATCAGAAGCCCACCTTTAACCCCCACTGTATTGAATAAACAGCTATGACAATAGTCTTTGATCACTATCAGTAAGCACAGGAATGCAGATGGTACAGGATGGAAATGGGGGTTGTGACAAGTTGTGACGAAGTAATAAATTCCTATATTTTTATTCTTAAACATTCAAACATTTGCTCAAACTAAACCACTTTACAATAATGTGAATTATATGTGTGCTGTACTACACCAAGGCGGATGAGTAAAGCTACAGAGAGAGGAGAACAAGTTTTGCTTTTTAACTAGCAGCAATAATAATTATTGACACTCAGTCCTCAAAAAACACACGGCTCATTAATTCTCTGAACACCACATATGCAAAACACTTCTCTATTCACTTGTATGTGTTTTATGGTGCACACCAGAGTGAAGGCACATTTGATGTATAATTATGGTGACCATACGTGCCATTCTTCCTGGACGCGTCCTGGCCAGGATTTCGGTGCATTTTCCGGAAGTCGTATTTGTTTACTGCATGCACCATTCAGTTAAAAACATTAGATATACAATCATAGTTTCATTCTTACCTTAAAATGTAACGGTTGGTTTTCTGTAATAATAATAATAATCCTCTATGAAGTATGTGGTAGACAAATACGACTTCCGAAAGACGCACCCAAAATCCTGGCCAGGACGCGTCAGGGAAGAATGGCACGTATGGTCACCCTATGTATAATACAGCAGCCAATGTCTCATCTATGTATTTATTATGTCTATAGTTGTTGGGACCCAGCGAGTCCACGGCATAATGGTAGTACTTTTTTTAAAGGCAGTTTCCCGGACGGGGATTAGATTAGTCCAAGATTCAAATAAATGTAAGAGTTTCTCGAACTCAAAACCACTTGCACGGACATATCTTAAAATACATCAGTAGCCTTTGTTTTACCTCAAAATCCACACAAGTAATGTTTTTATTAAGGCATGTTTTGTTAAAACTAGTTATATCTAGTCCCCATAGGGGTGGTTGACCAGACAGGTTTAGATTAATCCAGGTCTGGGCCTTAGTTATATTAGGACATTAAAGTAGTTTTTACAAACATACCTTGAAAAAAAAACAATACAGGTGTGCATCTCGACACAAAACAATGGCACTGATAGGCCTATATGTTAAGATGTGTTTTTAAATTAGGGCATCTTAAATATGCATTTTAGTCTGAGATTAGGTTAAACCCTGTCTGTGAAACTGCCCCACACAATACACGAAACTCAAGGACATACTCAGTCACACAAATAACTGCTACATGGCTTCTTTATTCATTACGCTTGTGTTTTATTACTCTTGGGCTCTAATTATATTTGGTCACACTGTGACATCTAGTGGACAACAAGAAACTTTACAATAAATGGTTCCTACATATGATTTTTTAACTATGTATTTGTATGATACAGCTGCAAATAAATATTTGAACATCTGTCTATCAGCTAGAATTCTGTCCCTCAAAGACCTGTTAGTCTGCCTTTAAAATGTCCACCTCCACTCCTTGATTATCCTAAATTCCTATTTGAAGTCGTTAGCTGCATAAAGACACCTGTCCACCCCATTCAATCAGTAAGAATCCAACTACTAACATGGCCAAGACCAAAGAGCTGTCCAAAAACACTAGAGACAAAATTGTACACCTCCACAAGGCTGGAAAGGGCTACAGGGAAATTGCCAAGCAGCTTGGTGAAAAAAGGTCCACTGTTGGAGCAATCATTAGAAAATGGAAGAAGCTAAACATGACTGTCAATCTCCCTCGGACTGGGGCTTAATGATCCTAAGAAAGGTGAGAATCAGCCCAAAACTACTTAGGAGGAGCTGGTCAATGACCTGAAAAGAGCTGGGACCACCGTTTCCAAGGTTACTGTTGGTAATACACTAAGACATCATGGTTTGAAATCATGCATGGCAAGGAAGGTTCCCCTGCTTAAACCAGCACATGTCCAGGCCCGTTTTAAGTTTGCCAATGACCATTTGGATGATCCAGAGGAGTCATGGGAGAAAATCATGTGGTCCAATGAGACCAAAATAGAAATTTTTGGTCATAATTCCACTAAACGTGTTTGGAGGAAGAAGAATGATGAGTACCATCCCAAGAACACCATCCCTACTGTGAAGCATGGGGGTGGTAGCATCATGCTTTTGGGGTGTTTTTCTGCACATGGGACAGGACGACTGCACTGTATTAAGGAGAGGATGACGGGGGCCATGTATTGAGAGATTTTGGGGAACAACCTCCTTCTCTCAGTTAGAGCATTGAAGATGGGTCGAGGCTGGGTCTTCCAACATGACAATGACCCGAAGCACACAGCCAGGATAACCAAGGAGTGGGTCTGTAAGAAGCATATCAAGGTTCTGGCGTGGCCTAGCCAGTCTCCAGACCTAAACCCAATAGAGAATCTTTGGAGGGAGCTCACACTCCCGTCTCTGTCAGCGACAGGCCAGAAACCTGACTGATCTAGAGAAGATCTGTGTGGAGGGGTGGGACAAAATTTGGGTAGTTTTACCCACCGATCTATAAAAATGACTGAATTGTGCATAGAACGCTTTACATTACAGCGAGAGGTGAAGCCAGCTCACAGTTCAAGCAGCCATCTTTGTATTCTCAACCAGCAGAGGGTGTCATTGACTTACATTCAAAATCATGATTTAAATTCACTCGGTTTACAGCGTATCAGTCACACAAGATAAATTTTTTGGGTATGTGTAAATTAATTGTTTATTTTGGTGTTATTTGCAATGTTTATGTTTTAATCGGACAAGATAATGGATTTATAAAAAATACGTTAAGGTGAGTGTGCCTGCTGCATTCTGTTAATGGCACACGTATAAATAAAGTTTTTTGACAGTAAGCTACAGAATAATTTTTTAATGAAAAAATAAATGAAATTAGCAAAATAATGCAACAGTAATCCAGCTGTTTTTATGCAAAAATTCTAAATGTTGTATTCATGGGTGGAGGATGTGGAAAAGCTAACATGCGGTTTTAAGAAATGTTTGAATAAATGCTGCAACACAGAAAAAAAGTCGTCACCTTAGCAGCGGCACAAAAAGAACAAGTGCTACCCGAACTCTGAGAACAACAAACATTAAGATGTGTTATAGCACCTGTAGAGAATGAAAATTAATGTGACATAAAATTAGAAAGACAACTTGTAATTAGATTCAAATCATCGCTTTAGAAATTTACATTATCAAAGATCTTTTCTGATCCACTTCCAATGTTGACTAGTGTAGTATGTTTAATTGACTTGCATGCAAAACCAAGTTGTTTTAACTTCATGATGCATTTTTTTACAATGTACTTGCCATGTTGGAAAAAAGCTTTTTATAACTGCAATAAACGATGACCAAATAACATGATACAGGTTATTAGCCCCTGAAATGAACATCATTCCATTATTTTCTCACCCTTATGTTGTTTTAAAACATAACAGTTTTTAATTTTCCTATCAGGAACTAAAGGAATCCTGCCTGATTTATTTCAGTCATATTTATAATCAGTGCAGGTGGATGTTAGTTTATGTTAAGATTTAATTGAAAAGTAAAAAATATGATTTATATAATTTATAATAAAAAGACAGTCTGTTTTGGTAGTATTCCTACAGTAAACTTTGACCAAACATACATTTTGACCCAATAATTAAGAGTTTTGGTCATCATTGCTACAACTGTGTATTTGTTTATTTTTTTTTTACTCAAGATAAATAAAAAATATTAAGGGCTTGGAACTGTATAGGCAAGTAATATATGTATATGAATGTAATATATTAACCCTAATTAATTAAATAATAATGGTCACAATTAACAAAAATGCATCACAATACTCACATCACATCATCACTAAGGGCTAAGCCCCTAAGAATGAACTCCTAGAAACGCATCTCCTTGACGATGTTGTTATTGCTCGGAATGCAAATCGGAATCAGGCCTTTGAGAAAATCACTTTGATATGTTTGTCCTACATGTCCTTCTCCCCTGAGCAAACAAATCCATGCAAAAATATGACCGAAAACAACACAAAGTCAAATTTGGAGATTTGCCAATAAAAGTCTAACTAAAAGTTTTTTTTATTTCTTTACACCTAAAGTATACTTATATGTATATGGAGTATGTTCAAGGCTTAAAGAAAAACCTCACCATTTTTCAATATTTTACTATGTTTTTACCTTAACTTAGACAAATTAATACATTGCATACCTATCTTTTTCCAATGCATGCCCTTTTAATCTCTGTACAGCGCCTCGTGAATGTGTTAGCATTTAGCCTAGCCCCATTCATTTCTATGGCTCCAAACAGGGATGAATTAGCATTTAGCCTAGCCCCATTTATTTCTATGGCTCCAAACAGGGATGAATTTAGAAGCTACAAGCACTTCCATGTCAGCTTTATGGAAGCAGCAGAGTTTTGCATTTGTTTATTGTTGGATTTCATTGAAAAGTCTCAACTGGGTCATGAGTTGCATGCGGTAAGACTTCTGTGCATTAGTGCATATAAATGTATTGAATCATAAGTTATCCAGTCAGTGTTGTATAAAGCGTTGACTCGTGACTCGTAACTCCAGTGTACATTGACTCTTTTTTAGTTACACTTGGAGCAGATTGATATCTCTGGTAAGATTCCCAGTTCAAAAGATGATAATCTGCTGTGAATTTGTGAACATTTTTGATGTGTTTTAATTAAGATTGTGGACAAAGAGTGATTGTATATAAAAGTATTTTTTGTTACAGACTAAAAAACAATGTTAATAAAGTTATTCTTTGTTGTAAGTTGATCGATATTTCTATTTTTGTGTTTTCTTTAATGTTAATAAGGATACAATGTTTTGCAGATGTGTCATTTTATAGACAAATTATACTATTTACAGGCGTGGCGGAGAGTTGGGGGGCGCGAAATGTTTACTTCTTCCTGGGGGGGGGGGGGGGGGGTGGCGTGACATAAAATAATTGAGAAGCACTGCTTTAAGGCAATGGACATCTGACAGAATTTATGCTGGAGGAAACCAGATGCAAAAATATCATTTGTATATAAACAATATATCAACTTTGCAGCACAAATTATTTAAAAGTGAAGTTAAAGTATGTAAAAACACATAAAAACAGATGATGACAAGTTTATAGTTTATGAGTTTATGATGGTGAGTCTTCTTTTATGTGTTACACTTTATTTTAGAGTATTTTTGCATTGATTTTGTCAATGTAACAAATGTGACAAATGTAAAGTTTGACTTAACAAAGTGTGTTTTAGGAAATTGCTGACTGACTCACCTTCACAGAAGAGATGAAGGACACAGAACATTGGGACACTTTGGAAATGAAGGGTTTGACATGGCGTAATAAAACGATGAGCTTTCACATAGAAAATTAGAGATTTATTTACCTAAAGATTAACACCTAATCTACCCGTTTTTCTATGACGTATAAAAATCTACATCATAGTAAAATTATTTAGGTCTAAAAATAAATACAGCTGTGTAGGACAGGTGGACAAGTTTTGTTTTTGGAGCTGGACCATAAAACAATAAAAAACACATTCTGTGTCTATTTTTGAGAGACGTGTTGTCTCTCTCCACAGGGGTCACGGATACACAGGAACTGATCTGTATTTCACCCCCTCTCTCTTCTCCTTTAAGGTTTTGGTTACTGGAAATATACTAAACACATGTAACATTGGGTATATCATATGTTGTGATGATACAAAGGTTTCATCTTCATGTTTGGTGTTGTTTTAAAGGTCATGGTGCGATGGTTAAAAAGGTCTAATTTCTATAATGCTTAGAGAAAGTATATCAAAGTTTAAAACTTAAGACATAATCTGTACTCCTGTGATGGGTGTCAACTCATGAGGAGATCTAGATTACAGATGGTTAACAGTCCCATTTGGTGCTCCTTTAGGTCACGAGAACCGACCAACCAAATCCTGATTTGAGATGTTATTATTCTTTGTCTCGTTCTGTGTATATAAGGTGGCTTGGCAAGAGACTCTGGGAAGTATTCTTTAGCAAGAATCTTCCCCACACTTTGGGTGTGTGTATTCAGACATTATGGAAGTATTCTTTAGCAAGAAACTTCCCCACACTTTGGGTGTGTGTATTCAAACATCATGTAAGAAATCTTTAATAAGAATCTTTCTGAACCATTTTGGGTATATTATATTCATGATGGAAGTACTCTGTAGCCAGAGTGTCTATTGCCAGGTATGACTTTGTAACTTTTGCAACTGTTGATCATTTTAATTAATTGGACTTGAATCAAATTCTGTATGATATTGTTTAATTTATGTTTGAAGCTGAAACCTGCCTGGTATAATAAATTGTTACATTTGATTCATCTGAATTCTTCAGAAACTGTATTGATTTATTTTAATTCTTTCAGAAATTGTTATGACCAGTAGATTAGAAGGAGTCTGGTATTACCGCAAGATTATTCTGTCAGGATATTATCACACTGATGTTTTGATGTTCGAATGGAGCATGGGGCACATTCATTAAAACTCTCAGATTTATGTTTATCACCTGCCTTAGCAAGTTGCATGAGCGTTAGACTAAAGTAACTATTTTTATGATCGGAGCAAGCATGGAGCAGCCAGACATAAAAATATTAGTTTACCCGGTAACCTCTGACTAAGACCAGACTGACAATTTTGTGTCCGTGAGATGTACGCAAACGGCCGGCGTATGCTCTGTGCGATATCGGGTCCCTAATGAACGAATAATTAAGACTATGGGAATTAATAAATAATCAAACATCTAAATTATGATCAACAGATAATTAAAATAATGCACAAAATTCTTAGTATATTAAATTGGAGTCAGATTATAATTTAAACACAGAGATCAAAGACCTTAATTTAATCATGATATGGAATTATTCTTCTAGAAGCGCTGAGGAAGGAACGAACACGAGACCCCTTCACCCACTCCACTTGTATCTGTCGTTGGGCTTGTGGGTGGTACCTTACAGATTTGTAGGAATTTATTACTTCGTCACAACCCCCATTTCCATACTGTACCATCTGGATTCCTGTGCCTACTGATAGTGATAACAGACTATTGTCACAGCTGTTTATTCAATACAGTGGGGGTTAAAGGTGTGGTCTTCTGATTGGTCAGTTTGAATGTATGATGTTAGGTTTAGTCACATGGTCAAGGGAAAGAGAATATAGGTCTTGGTTTTCATGAGATCTGGGCTTTTGCCTTTTGGCATTTGCCATTTGCTTTCTGCCCTCTGCTTTTCTTCTTTACCTGAGTTCTTGGGTTTAGGCCATTAGGCCTAGATTACAGTTCTTAATGGTCATTCTCTTTCTTCTAAACTTTATTTCTTTCTCTATCTTATCAGGTAATATCTCACATACATTGGAAACAGTTAATTGTTTGTATTAAGTACCATTTCATGCATCTAAAGTGTAACCATTTCAATTGTAACTTTAAGTCAGTGCTGTTATTAAACCTTTTCATTTACCAATCTGTTGTTTAGTTTTGATTTAGTGTTAATACTTAAACGCTACATATTGCAATTCAATATATTTATATTCTAGCAATGCTCTCCCACATATTTTGCTATTATAACTGCACTTATTTCCGTCGTTGGTATAGGTTGCAGAAGGGTGATAATTGACCAGAAATACACAGTTTTATAATATCTTGCTGTTAACATTTCTCAGTCATTTCGGCGTTCCTACAGACTGAACCACTGTAGTGAATCCACCCTTACAGCTGCATACAAAAATATATATTTTGCAGTTATTTAAAAGTGAATATTCTTTGAAGTGTTGAAGGTCAGAAAACATTGCACCCTTTATTTTTGGTCTATTTTTTGAATGATATTTTATCTTAAATTTTGGAGTAATAGTGTCAGTAGTTCATGGAATGACAAAAAGATAATTTTACCTAAACACGTACAAATAGTAAATTTAGAATAAAATAAAAATAATTTTGGAGCAGTCTCTTAATTTTTGTAAAAGCATCTAAAACCGATCAGTGCTTGATTCATTTATTCATGTAAATACACTGAACTCACTTTATTGTCTTTTTTCAAGTGATCATTTGCATACATTACTAACAAATGTAAAGTTGGTGTTAACATATAAAGTGTGTTTTAGAAGAGTTTTGACTGACTCGCCTTCACAGAAGAGATGAAGATTGTTGTGTTTGCTCTTCTCCTCTCAGCTCATTGTGAGTTGACAACAGCTCTAAAAAGAAAACACTTTTATTTTAGCAATGCCACAACATGGACAAAAGCTCAAAGTCACTGCAGAAGCTACTATGTAGACCTGTCCAGTCTTGACATCCAGGATGAAATTAAAGCGATAAACACTGCAAGTGGGCTTATTGGTTCATACGGATCAAGCTGGGTTGGTCTGCGACTGATCTCTCCAAACAACTGGGGGTGGAGTGATGGAAGCCAGAGAAGTTTAATCATGTGGGCAGAAGGACAACCAAATGATGCAGGCAATGATATCTGTACTGTAGTGCAAGATGACAAATTGCGTGACAGGCAATGTACAGATTTAAACCCTTACTTCTGCTACAAGTGGGACACTGAACTGATTGTGATTAAAGAGAATAAGAGCTGGGAGGACGCGTTACAATACTGCAGGACTCATCACACTGATCTGGCCAGTCTGCCTACAGATTTACATCTTACCCAAGCCAAACAAACCTCTGCTGACACATCAAGTGTATGGACGGGTCTAAGGTTCATGGCAGGCTCGTGGTTCTGGTTAAGTGATGAGGATCTGGGATATCTTAGTGCCAAACTGCCAGCCTGTCCTGTTAAAAACACTTACTGTGGATCTCTAAACCTGAAAACTCAGAGCTGGGAGAACAGAAACTGTATGGAGGAACTTAACTTTGTGTGCTATTAGAGAGGAGGGTGAGTATTAAAGCAAACACTATTATATGTTATGTTTATAAATCTATGTTTTGAATGTGTGAATATTCAGTATTTGCTATATGATTATATAATGTTATCTAATACTATCTAAGAAGTTTTTTCTTTTGTCTTTTTCAAAGGCTTTAAGAAGATTGCATGGGAAAATATGACACATTTAATAAGTTATGTCTATGTAGCTATTTATTATCTTTAAAATAAAAATAGGCTAAATTAGAAAAGCTTAAATTTGTGTCAATTCAGAAGTAGTGCATATGTGCATATTTGAACTGAATTTGTATTTTCTGTATATTTTGTTATTGAATATAAAAAATGCAATTATTCTGTTTATTTTGTTTATTGTGCTTTTATTTAATCGTTTGATTTATCCCTGTGTATGTGATGCATAAAATTAATTGCAGTTATTGAATGCACTCTAAAAAATGCTGTAATTAGGCAGCCGGTTGCCAGTAACTTGAAGATAAAGACTGAAAATGTTTCATGTTCATTTATCTTTAAACAAACTGTTGCCTGTAAATAACATCATGTAAAATTTACAGTAAGTGACTGGCAGCTAGTTGTAATATCCAGTAAAACTGTAATTTCTACATCAGTAATACTACAGTTTCTCATCAGGCTGTTAAACCTGTGTAGTATGTGAACCTTTTGAAATTTCAGGGTTTTCTGAATAAATTTGTCATAAAATGTGATCTTTCACATTTTGATCTTTCATGTCTTTATTGAACACACTCATTTAATACTTACATGTCTCTAGCATGTCTTGTTTCAGTAGGCTGCATCCTATGGAGGTCATTTGAAAGCTCATTACGTCATTAGGATTTCTTGTTTCAGAAAAGCAAGTGGGGCACTCCGAAATGGGACTTTCGAATGTGACCTTCTTTTACAGGAATTTGGAGGATGAATGAGATAATTCACAATTCCTTGCATCGCCGCAAACAACATAATTTCTTAACGGCCCTGTCCCAAATGGCACACTCTGGACTTATGGACTTCCTCAGAGTCCACACTTTAATGACATCATGTAGTGCTGAACTTAGGGACCCTTGACCAGATTTAATGTAACTGAACAACTCTGAGAACAACAAACTTTAAAGGGATAGTTCGGCCAAAAACGATATTAAATCCATGATTTACTCACCCCCAAGCTGTCCGAGTTGCATATGTCCCTCGTTTTTCAGACAAACACATTTCTGATATTTTAGAAAATATTTTAGATCTTTCTGTTGATTAAATGTAATGTTACGGGGTCCAGCAATAGTCCACGACCTTCAAGTCCAAAAAAAGTGCGTCTATCCTTCACAAATTAAATCCAAACGGCTCCAGGATGATAAACAAAGGTCTTCTGAGGGTAATCCGTGCGGTGTTGTTGTAGAAATATCCATATTTAAAATTTTATTAACGTAATTAACTAGCTTCCGGTAGCACCGCCATCTTAGACTCAGGAGAGAGTATTAGCGTAGTGTACGCACTTTTCTTAGTGACGTATGACAAATTCGGAGGGCGGGGGGACAGAGCAGCAGCAGAGAAACCTCTGTATGCTGCGTAAGCGCTCATCCTGAATGCGGATGACTCTAAGATGGCGGCGCTACCGGAAGGTAGTTAATTACGTTAATAACATTTTAAATATGGATATTTCTACAACAACACCGCACGGATTACCCTCAGAAGACCTTTGTTTATCATCCTGGAGCCGTTTGGATTTAATTTGTGAAGGATGGACGCACTTTTTTTGGACTTGAAGGTCGTGGACTATTGCTGGACCCCGTAACATTACATTTAATCAACAGAAAGATCTAAAATATTTTCTAAAATATCCGAAAATGTGTTTGTCTGAAAAACGATGGACATATGCAACTTGGACAGCTTGGGGGTAAGTAAATAATGGGTTTAATATCGTTTTTGGCCGAACTATCCCTTTAAGATGTATTACTGCACTAAACAACCTGTAGAGAAGACATACAATTAGAAAAACCACTTGAAATTAGATTTAAATCATGGGTTTAAAAATGCATTGTACACTGTATAAAATGCAGAATTTTTGTCAAATTAACATTTTGTGTTATTTTAATTTAATAAAAAAGAGTTAAATAATTCCATCTTAATTTTATAAGCTGTCAACTTTTTTCACAAGCCAAAATTTAAAATATACTAGTCAACTTTTCCTCTTAGAAAAGTTGTCTTATAAAACCAGTTCCCAATTCACGTTGCATCTTTGATGAACTTGTCTGATCCACTTCCAATGTTGACTAGTGTAGTATGTTGAAGTGACTTGCATGCAAAACCAAGTTGTTGCAACTTCATGCAGCGTGATTCTACTATGGAAAAGGCAGTACTAAGGTCAGGGCAGTAGAGTCTTGTGTGTAAAACAAACCCAAACATATTATGATTAATATGATTAATCATATATATTATGATTCAAATGGAATTTTGATTTTGTGACGAAAATTCTCGGTCTGTTATTTATCCCACTTGAATTAGCCTATCCCCAACATTTTCTGGAGTAACATTATAAAAAAGACTTTATTATTGTGGGAGTATTTTTGTATTTTCAAAATACTAATTACTTGTATTTTATTTAAATACAGTTTTCACATCCGTATTTTGTATTTTATTTTGTTACATTTCATGAGCCAGTATTTGTAGTTTGTAACAAAATAGTTTTTGATGTATTTGTGCCCACCTCCTACATACAAAATATGGTTACTACTATAAATCACACTCTTAATATTTATATTTTAAGTAGTGTAAATTGAATTCTTGATATCAAAAATCCACATCATGTGAATGTATAAAAGCTAAAATGGTTTGCCATACCGTATAACTGTTATAGTATGCATACGAGCAATATTTGATCCCTGATGGTTATTATTTACTGAGGGATGTGCATTCATTTTGACCTTATGATTGGCATTATACCCATTCCAAAAAAAAAAACAGGAGGAGGCGGGGCCTTATAATTTGCGGGGCCCTATGCAGTCTGTGTAGTACGCGTATAGGGCAGATCGGCTCTGCGTGCTGACGATGTTGTCATTGCTCGAAATGCAAATCGGAATGTAGTCAAGGCTTTGAGAAAATCACTTTGATACGTCCATCCTGCAAATCCTTCTCCCTTGAGCAAACAAATTCATGCAAAAATGTGAACAAAAAAACAATCCAAAGACAAATTTGGAGATTGACTATAAAAGTCAGACTGTCAGTATAAAGGGTTTCTTATTTCTTTACACCTAAAGTATACTTATATGTATATTGAAAATGTTCAAGGGTTTAGTCCTAGACTAAAACATATATTTGAATTGTCTCAACTGAAAATAACTTGAGTACCGATTATACCAGTGTCATTGATTTGTAAGATACAAACCAGTAACGTATTTTTCTAAGGCATGTAAAATGCTTAAATGTCCTGGCTTTAGCTAAGCCTATGAAATCAAGATTATATGTATAATTGTTTAAATGATATAATTGGTTGAAATTTTAAAAATGCATTAAATATTCGAAAATATTGAAAATAACCAAGGGGACTATTTTCGGGCAGTGCGTAATATCACTACGCCTGCTGCAGCCATGTTACAGCAGCAAAGTCCTTGATTATTACGCCAGAATGAGAGTATAGTTCCTAGCCATATCGGCCTAGAAAATTGCAACTTTTAATTTTCTGTCGGTCTTAGAACACGACGTAACTACAGAAGAGTCAAGTTTTAAATAGGAACAATATCAAAACTCTTTGGTTATTTTTTAGCATGATGCTAATGGTCTAATCAGATTCAATGGATTATGCTAAGCTATGCTACAAGTGCTAGTGCCAGACCCAGAGATCAGCTGAATGGATTCCAAAATGGTAAGAATTAAATGTTTCGTGTGAGCCTCGTGCAAAACTACAACCGCCACGTGCACTAACCGCACTCTTATGCATTTTTAATTTGACTACCTCATAAAAAGGATGAAAATGCCTTAGATCCCCACGAGAAACAATTATCGTCCAAATAGGGCCATGGTTTAAATCTATCTATCACCATTTTAATAAGCCGTGAAAAAAACTCAGTTCGGCTCCAATCGAAAAAGGTGAATATGACCTGCACCCACTGCCTGCAGTAGGCGTAGCAGTCAGATGCAAATGCCGCATGCCCATTGGCACTGGCTCTTTTTGAGATTTCTGAGATAACTTTAAGTTCCTTTAAGGCAATGGACATCTGATACAATTTTAGCTTGAGGGAATCAAATGCAAAAATAACATTTGTATATAAACAATATATCAACTTTGCAAGTCAAACCATTTAATAAATGTCGCTTAGTAATAGCATTAAAAACAGATGATAATGAGTTTTGGAGTTTTTTCCATTGTGTGGTCATTTGCATACATTGCTGACAAACAAATGTAAAGTTCGCCTATATAAAGTGTGTTTTAGGAGAGTGCTGACTGACTCGTCCTTCATAGAAGAGATGAAGATTGTCTTGTTTGCCCTTCTCCTCTTAGCTCATTGTGAGCTGAGAACAGCTTTGAAAAGAAAACATTTTTTTTTTAGTAATGCCACGACATGGAGAGAAGCTCAAAGTCACTGCAGAGGCTACTATGATGACCTGTCCAGTCTTGACAGCCAGGAGGAAATCACAGCGATAAACACTGCAAGTGGGCTTAGTGGTTCATACGGACGCAGCTGGGTTGGTCTGAAAAAGATCTCTACAAACAACTGGGAGTGGAGTGATGGAGGAAATAAAAGTTTTATCCCCTGGGGACCAAACCAACCAAATGTTCCAGGCGATGACATCTGTGCACTAGTTATAAACGGCGGTTTGTATGACTACCCCTGTATTGATTCATACCGTTACTTCTGCTACAAGTGGGACACTGATCTGATTGTAATTAAAGAGAATAAGAGCTGGGAGGACGCGTTACAATACTGCAGGACTCATCACACTGATCTGGCCAGTATGTCGACATATTTAGATTTCATCCAAGCCAAACAAACCACTGCTGACACATCAAGTGTTTGGACAGGTCTACGGTTCATGGCAGGCTCATGGTTCTGGTTAAGTTATGAGGATCTGGGATACCTTCGTGCCAAACTGCCAGCCTGTCCTGCCAATTACACTTACTGTGGATCTCTAAACCTAAAAAATCAAAGCTGGGAAAACAGAAACTGTATGGAGAAACTTAACTTTGTGTGCTATTAGAGAGGATGGTGAGTATATAGATTGATTCTTTAAGTTATGTTCATGAAGTTATGTTTTGATTTTTTTTGTGTGTATATATTTAGTGTTTGCTGAATATAATGCTATTTAACATTGATATTCTTGTACAATACCTTAGAATGCAATACTGTATGTTGATCCTCCACTAATATCTAGTTTTTTGTCTTGTTTAAAGGGTTTAAGAAGATCACATGGGAAAATATGACAAATTAAATTTGTTATGCTTTGGCAGCTATTTATTCAAAATAGTAATATGGCAAAATAGCAAAACATAACTATTTATATAGAAGTAGTGCTTGGGTAATATCTGAATATAAACCTTCTGTAAATTGATGATAAATATAAATAATAATATGTATGTATGTGTGCATATGATTATGTTAGCATATAATTAGCATTTGGCATATTATGGGGGCTTGTTGAGTAGTAAACAGTTATGTATTAGATTAAAAATACAAACAACTGGTACACAAATATTGTAAGCAAGATAATGCATTACTATATATATCCTTGAAATACCCTTTGAATACCCCCTTTTACCCTTTCAGACCCTTTTGTAAAATTGTGTTTTTGCTTTTGGCTAATCCAGATCTGTGTTGTTGTTTCATAAAATGTATTTCACTTTGTGGGTCTAATGTCGGTTCAGCAGGAAAATTTGGATGTCTGCCATTCTCTGTTTATACAGCAGGTATACCATATGACGTATGATGTCTGCATGAGCAGTGGTATGCAAAAACACATACATCCAATCATTGCATTTGGAGTATAGTTTGTTGTTTTATGTGTACACATACATGCATGGTTGAATGCACAGCTATGCAAAGCATAGTTTATTTGACTTGTATGTTTACACAGATGTTTGAAGCACCGCAACAAAATTGAATGCATCTCCTAAGGTACATACTACATTCTCTTGTACGCACATTCCTGACCTAGGTGTACAAAGTATGCACAAACCTACAGTGAGTGCGTACTATTCTGATGACAAAATTTTCATCATGCCCACTGTACGTGAAACCTTGCTCAGCAAAAAAAAAAGGGGGTCGTGGAATATAGATGTCACGGGGTGACTTTTCAAGGGCGGAACTAAAGTTGATGGAGATTGGTTCCGCCCGGACCGTAAACCCCAAACACCGTCACTTCCGGGAACTCCGAGAAAGAAATTAGGCTTTATCGGTCGCAGGTGTGTCAGCGAGCGTGGCGATCACAGATTGGACAATGAAGAGAAGAAGAGGAGTATAAAGAGAGCCTCAGAAACGTCAGAGTTTGCAGTTTATTCTACCCAATCCGGTGAGAGAGTTTGAGCGTTTGGGCGAGTGCAGCGGAAAGAAGGCGGAAGATATTGTTGGCTGGGCGAAGAAGGAATTTAGGAATCGACAAGAACAGTGACTGGGCTGAGTAGATTTTGCTGAATACTTATCTGTGAAACGACCTATGCAAAAGTGTAATGAATTCTGAGTGATTGCAAACAGGAGGACTCACCGGAAGTATCGCTGAAGGAGGCCGTTCAGTGATAGACACATGACAGCGGGGAGATTACCCGGCAGCTGGAAAGAAGAGGAAACAAGGTCTAGTGTTCACAACCGTGTGAGTACCTCAAAGCATCGCTTAACAGCATAATACCTGAGAGTGAACCATTCAGTGAGTCTTTTGTGAGTTGTAGCATAGCAAGTGAGCGGCCCCACTGTGGAAAGGAGTCTGCATTCTGACCCTTCGCTGAATCAGTGCCTAACGAATTCCAGGACGAGTCCCCAGTCAGTCGTGGTTGTGACCCTAATTCACCTAGAGTGTGTGGAGTGCAGCGGGTGAGTCTTTGTCCCTTGCCGTGAGTGTATACACCTGAAAATTGCAGTGTTGTGCTGTGTCCGTGTCGTCTATAACCACCTCTAGGCTGGGCGAGCCCCTGTGAAAGAATTGGACATTGAGGCTGGCGAAGTGAACATCTTTATTCATATGCAATTGGCAACATCCTGATCTTTCTTCCCCACGGAGGCGGTGGTGAAATAACTAAACCAAGTAAGAACTGTGTGAATAATGTGGGAAGTATTCATAGTGAGAAGTTTACTTATTTTACACCCAGAGTTAAAGTCAGCATATCGTGTTGAACTCCTACCTGAGCGCCCCGGGCAAAGACCCAAGTACGTTCAACGTGCCCACCCCGTGTCAAAAGCTAAAGCCATTGCCTTGTGTTGTACATTTGCCTGCAGGCCAAAGGAACTACATGCTCGTCCCTTATACTTACTGTGTTGCATACTTACCTGTGAATCCAAGGAAAATATAGGGCCTGGCCGCCTATCGAGTACACAGCCCCGATATACTGACCTGTCTGCTCCATTGTAGATCTAGCAGTTTCCCTCCCGAAGCGCCTACCTGCACCTCTACCCGCTGACCAGTTGATACACCCACAGCGGCAATCCTCCATATACCCACCTGGATGGGTGGAGTTGGATCCGGCAGCAGAGATACTGCCTCATCGGTAGCAGAACAGTCAGGAGTGCACCCTGCGGGGCCATCTTGGAACTCGGCTCGTACGGATACAGGTACCCATTCGACGATTAGAATCTTAAAAACTTACCATCTGTCCTCCTTGCGCCCAGGAAAGGGCCCCGGACCAGTCCCATGCAAGCCAGAACACAAAGGAGCCTTGTGAATAAGCTGATTGTTGTCGCATAGTCAGGAGACAAGAAGATAAAGGATCCACCTGAGAATTACCTGCAATGGAGTCCGAGAGACTCGAAACTGTGCCCTCCCAGCCGGAGGGTTGGATTTTAGCCTCCCTTTCCCCTTCCCTATATTTTTAAAGTAATTTAATAAAGTTTTGTCTTAATTATACTTACACTCTCTGTGTGTCTGGTCATTGTGGTGTTCTTGGGACCTCCTCGAGGTGGAAACTAGGGAAGGGGCGTGACTCATGACGTCAGTGGTCCGCTCCGACCTGTGACATTAATATATATTTTTGCCCATTTTTTTTAAAAAATATATTTTAAAAATAAATATATTTTAAAGCAGTGGTCTCCAACCTTTTTGTGAGGAAAGGCTACCACAATGGATAAAACAATCTGAAAGGGTACTTTTTATATACTATACTCAAAACTTTTGTCTTTTATTTGTTTATATGTTTTATCATTGTTTAACATGTTAACATACATAAAATAAGCCAACCTTATATAAAAATGTAAAAAAAACAATTATTAAAATTGAGGCTATTAATAGAATGTCCGTTGGTGGGCACCTCAAAGACTCTGTGCGGGCGAGACCACTGTTTTTAAGCATTTAAAATCTATATTAACTCCTCCATATATTTCAAACCCAGGAAATATATTTATGTCGCATAGTAAAAAAAAAACTTTTTATGTTACAAAGCTTTAAGAAATTAACAGGTTTAAATAGGTTTAAATTACAAATATTTTTAACTTTAAAAATATACTTTATGAAATTAACTTGTGTTTAGCATATATTTAAAATATATTTTGGCCAAGAATACATTTCTTGCCATATGGATTGTAAAATTAGTATTTGCTTGCCCTTAAAAGACATTGTGAAATATGTTAAAACTAAATATATTTTCTAATTCTCATATATATTTGATTAGGCTTTATTTTCTACAAAATGTAGCATATATTTAAAACATATGAGATTTATTTTATTTTATTTATTTATTTGCTGTGTGGTGCCCTGGTCAGGAAAACTGGATGCAAGACGAGAAATGTGTAAAGGATAAAAGTATGTTAGCCATGCCACTCATCTAATTACAATAGACCTATGCTAACTAGATGACATTGGATTTAACTTATTATATGTATAATTTAATTACCAATAACAAATCAAGTACAACCTAACTAGTGATTGTATTTAGTTACTGACATAAGATCAGTATAACAAATTTCTATAGCAATAGTTTATTTGTATAGCACATTTCATAATTCAAAGTGCTTTATAAAAGTGAGAAAAAACTTTGATAGAAAAAAACTGTAAAAATAAGAGTCATTTAAAATTACAATAAAAACAAAGATAAATAAAAAAATAATAATTAGAAGAAAATTGGGGTTATCTTAGAATTAGTCATAAATGGACAATGCAAGTCAGATTTGTATTTGTTAGAAAGGCTAACTTCTGTGCGCATGCGACATTTCTGTCAGTCTTCGTCCGTCAGAGTGTCTGATTCAGCAGCAGGTGCAAGTGGGACTATAGCATGTTTGTGAATAAGCAAATGTGAGTTGTCTGTTTATTTAGTAGATAATGAATGTCAGTTAGGGAGTTTGTAAAGTATTATTACAATGTTGTCCTGATTTTAAGAAATGAGTTTTGTTACGTGCTTTTGAGAATACGTGAATGTGCTAATTGTGTTCAATATTACTCATGTGTAGTATATCTCTAGTAAACATTGTTTGGTTTCTATGTATATATGTGTGATCACCACATTAATAACGTAAATGCTTGCCATTTGACCTTTTTATAAGCAAAGTATTTCTGATTATGTTTAGTTAATTTAAATTACCTCAGGAATAAGTTTTCAGTGGTTTGCCGTTTCTGACCAATAGGTGGTAGTATTGCATAATAATGGTATTGCCTGAATGCTAATTACTTTAAGTTATTCTCATTTAGTCTAGGGAAATTCTTTCAGGAGAGAACTGTTATGGAAAAGTGTTTGTGCAATAATAATACTATTTTGTCATTTATATCTTTATTTTCTGTAGACCACATAAAAATGCACATAGAAACTTCTATTATACGCACTTGTGACCTGTAACTCTGTGCACTGCTGTGTTGTTAAATTAAACTCTATTGCATGAAACTAATGAAATTCGGTGTGTTTCACCTAACACAGTCAAACCCTTTCAGTCTTGCTATCGAACAGTATTTGTCAGTAATAGTTATTTTGGGCAAAACGTGAATAATTGCATTGGAGGCGAAAAATTTTCGTCATAGTTTTCTTTAGATGTGTTTTTACTTACAAAAACAAGATGATAACTAAATAAAAAGTAATCCACGACACCTAAGCACCGTGAGACACTAGCTTAGCCAGGATTCACAATGTGGGTGGGCCCAGAGAAAATCAGGTGGGCCCAGAGAAAATCAGGTGGGCCTTAACCAAAAATGCATCTGGTCAGTATCTCTACTATACTTACATTGTTGTATAGTCCCATTATTTACTATATCAGGTTGGACAGAGCCAACTTGAACCTCTGGTTATAGTATATCGGTATTTTAGTATAATAAGATCCGTATTAAGTTGTATGTGGGCGACTGTAGGGGCTACACGGATACTTTTTAACAATAGCACGTAAGCATAGAGCGACATTGTTAAACTGCTTTAGCAATTAACCTCTGGTTATCGTATGACAGATTAATTATGAACTTTAACTAAGTTGTACGTAATCACATTATATGTGGGCCATCAGGGCGATGAATAACCACTGGTCATAATCTCTGCTATAATTCCGTTATTGCATAGTAACATTATTTACTATATCAGGTTGGACAGAGCCAACTTGAACCTCTGATTACAGTAAGTTGATATAGACGATTATGGGGGGCTACATGGGAACCTTTTAGCGAGTGGTCCTGGGAGAGGCATTGTTAAATTGCTTTAGCCAAAACCTCTGGTACGATCAAGTATGTGTTCAGAACCTGCACAATGGCTGATGTGAGCTGATACGACATTGATAATCGAATGAATGAGTTCAATATAAATATGAGTTAAATGGAATGACCAAATCTTTATCAATATTCCACAATTATCCATTTGATTCATATTACGAACAACAAGATTTTATCTCTTGGAGTCAGATAAAACAACCTAAATTAAGTAATGTTAAAACGTCGTCAGTGAGCACAAGAAAAGACAGAACACGAGGACCCTTCGCTATGCCAGTTGGTTTCTGTCTTTGGGCCAAACGGATGGATATATATATAAAAACCAGTTTATTAACTACAATACGAAATACACACAACAACTAATTAAGAGAAACACAATAAACATAAAAAATAGAGAAATAAAAAGCATAGAACAAAGAAGAGGGAGAAAGTAAAAGAAAACCAATGTCACTATAGGCTTATCTTCTGCATGAACCATAACTTCTAAAAATTGCCATAATTAAAAGGCGTAATAACTTATGCATCAGCGAATGAATAAACGATACTTGCATTGGCTTTGTGAGGCAGTGCGAGATCCAGATGCGTGTGCTTGTAAGAGCAAAAGGAAGAGTTCCGATGGTTTCGTGGTCACGTGACGGAGTCCTTGAAGTTATTCCGTTGCATTATTCCTTTGCGTTATTCCGTTGACCGGATTGATCTGTGGAGATGGTTGAAAGAGGTTGCTGTGTTGAGCTGTGAGTTTAGCCCATGGTGAGCCAATCTGTTTGTGAGCGGGAAAACAAGTTTTTGTTTCACCAGACCCCTAATCTGCATAGCTGTACAATGGAGAGAGTTTATTTCAATAACACTTTGGATTAATATTGAACGATTGATGCCAGTTACAGTAACATGATGCATATAATTGATCAGGAAATAAAAAGGGGAATATATGCTTTAAAGCAAAGCAAACATATATGTATATATATATATAAGTATATATATATAAAAATGTACTTAAAATATACCAAGTGTACCGAGGTCAAACGATCGATTAATTTGAAGAAAAGATGCTAAAGTGATGACAATCCGCTGTAAATATCAAATTCGGACGTACACTGATTCAAAAACTGCCGCGATGCTACGTCATCTATGATTGTGAAAAGGCGATAGTCTTGTTCGACTTCATGCGGCGCCGCAGGAATCGACAGCCGGATGACGTCAAAATACCCTGAGAGCGAATTGCGAAATCATACGGAGGAGTATGCTTTTAAATCGCTCTCGCGGAACTTTGCCATCATTTGGTTGACGGTTCTTGCGGCGTCATATAAAGTCGAACAAGCCTATTGGCTTTCGTGTGTCTCTTGACCGATTGCATCATTACGTTAGCTAAGAATGTGAAGCGCTATTGGGCCATGTGACCGACTACGTCATGCTAGTTTATGTTTGAATGAGATCTGACTGTGCGTTTTGATCACAGAGTTCTTCATATAAAGCAATCGTATGGCTTCAGTTCGCAAGGTTTGCAACGCAAATTGTTTGTAATACTTTCATACTGTTTTATTTAATAAATACATGACTGTACTTTGGTTTGCGTGTTGTGTTTGATATGGTTGAGAAGTGGTTAGGTTCAGGGTTAGATGTTCATAAAATATCTTTAAAACCATAAATGTTTATGAAACTAACTCAAAGACTGATAATTGTCTTTGTATCTTTATAAAAGTATACATTTAATATTACTATTCTGGATAGCTTGGCTATTTTTGAGTCAAAACGTGTGAAGAATCTTGGTATTCTTTTGGATATAGACGGCTTACGCTTGAGAAGCATGTCTCTTTGGTTGTTGCCTCTAGCTTTTTTCAATTTGCTTACTTACCAAAATTAAACGATTTACTTGTTAAGCCTCTAGAGACAGCTGTTCATGCTTTTATTTTCTTTCGTCTGGACTGTTGCAACTCTTTATACTCTCGCATATCAATTACATATCTTTATATTCTGGCATATCAAAGTCCCAAGTTGCTCAACTACAACTGGACCAAAACTCTTCTGCCAAATTTCTCATGAAAGGATGAAAGTATGACCACGCTACCCCTATTTTACTATCTCTACACTGGCTACCATACCACACCAAATTATTTTATTTGTTTTAAATGTTTACACAATCTCACCCTGCACTATCTATCCAAACTATTGCTCCCTTATAATCCGACTAGAGATCTAAGATCTGGGAACCACAATTCACTTGTTTTTCCCATGAGGCTAGCCTGCCTAACACCAGACCAGTCTCATAGAGAATGAGACGTGGTCTGGGAACCATATGCTAATTTTCTCGTATTTGAGGCGTGGTTTACGAATGCCCAGAACTGTTTATTGGGCGCTACGAATGTCTATCAAATGTGTCTGTACGTAGCTCATAGCCACTCTTTTTAATTATACCAGATGATGTATGTAGAGCGACATCAATTCAAAAGTAAACAACTTTTATCGGGTACGAGTGCAGCTGAAAGCTATGCAACTAAACCGGTAGCTGTATATTGTATTGAAAAACAACACTTTAGTGGCACTGTGACAACCACAGTACAGGCATAATGACAATGATATTAATAAATACCACTTACCATTTATAAGTTAATTGTATTTCGTCGACAACGATGCCTAGCAGGTTGGTCCTATAAAACTCACAGAGAAACCTATATACAGTGTTAAATGACATTCTAAAGCAAAACCCAAATCTAACCCCAAATCCAAGCGACAATGGTTTAAAAAACAGAAAACAAACAAGAAACCAATAAATAAAATGACACAAAAAGATGTGAGATAACAGTGACCGGGAAGGACTGCGTATCATATGCATGCAAAATTTGAATTTCCCGTATGTATTGCACGATAATCACATTACGTGTTATTTGTACGCATTTAATGAGAATGGGTTGCTTTTCTCTAGACTTCTGATTTTTTGACCTTTGTTGTTACTATTGTCACGGCCGGGGCGGACCCGAATAGACTAAAGGTCACACCCCTCACAACTCTTCCGCCTCGAGGAGGTTCCCAAGACCACCCCAATGACCAGACAGACGAGTAAACTACAATTAAAATAAACTTTATTTAAATATTTAAAAAGGTAAAAAGGGAAAGGGGGAAAGGCAAATTAAAACTATGTGTTCTCTTCTCGCCTCCAGGGCCAGATGGGGACAAGGACGGGGACTCCTTTAGGACTCTGGTCCTAAAATCCGCGGCGCACTCCGCTTCTTCCTGGAGGCAGAATCAAATAAAAGTTATTCGATGGTACTTTGTTGCAGATCGCTACTCTTCTCACCCTTCTTCCTCTCTCTCTCTCTCTCTCTCTCCCGTGTCTTAGTCGCGTGGCTCTTCAGGCCAACACTGGGGTTCCTCGCTCACCAAGAGTCTTCAAACACTGGTAAGTAATCGCTATAAGCACGGATTAATTTTCACTTCACAGAATACGTTACTCACAGCACTGGGGGTCTTCGTTCACACGGAACTTCGTTTGGGCACGGGTAAGTAATTGCTATAAGCACAGATTAATTTCACTTCACAGGTTACGTTACTCACAGCACTGGGGATCTTCGTTCACGCAGGCTTCACAGGATACGTTACTCACAGCACTGGGGATCTTCGTTCACACGGAGCCTTCGTTGGAACACAGGTAAGTAATTGCTATAAGCACAGAACAATTTCACTCCACAGGTTACGTTACTCACAGCACTGGGGGTCTTCGTTCACACAGAGCTTCGTTTGGACACAGGTAAGTAATTGCTATAAGCACAGATTAATTTCACTTCACAGGTACGTTACTCACAGCACTGGGGATCTTCGTTCACGCAGGCTTCACAGGATACGTTACTCACAGCACTGGGGATCTTCGTTCACACGGAGCAGCACTGGGGGTCTTCGTTCACACAGAGCTTCGTTTGGACACAGGTAAGTAATTGCTATAAGCACAGATTAATTTCACTTCACAGGTTACGTTACTCACAGCACTGGAGATCTTCGTTCACACAGAGCCTCGTTTGGACACAGGTAAGTAATTGCTATAAGCACAGATTAATTTCACTTCACAGGTTACGTTACTCACAGCACTGGGGATCTTCATTCACACAGAGCTTCGTTTGGACGCAGGTAAGTAATTGCTATAAGCACAGATTAATTTCACTTCACAGGTTACGTTACTCACAGCACTGGGGGGTCTTCGTTCACTTGCAGACAGTGGATTTTCGCTACAGCGTTGGTGCACCGTATTCCTTCGCCCATCCACTCAAGCTGTCCGGGCGTCGTAGGGACTGGTGGGTCCAGTGGCACGGAGCCGAACGCTTCCCGAACTCCCCCTCCTACTTCCACGGCCGGGGTCCCGAGTTGGGGCGAACTTTCGTCGGGGCTCCGTTCACCACGAGCTTCTGTTGGAAAGGTCAGTACACACACAGCTATGATCCTCAATCCGCACGGTGCACTTCTTATAATACTCACTGGGTTTCACCACTGTCTGCTCTATGGAGGAACGAAGCTCTCGTTGACACACCCAGGGCACAGGGCTTAATTTTCTCGCTCTCCTTAGGACCCAGGCCACAACAGATGTCGTCGTCTTGCGACTCGTCCGAGGCTAGGCAGTTTGGACGCTACAAGCACAGCATACACACAGCAAGCATAGCGTGAACACCATCAATCAGTGAAAACCACCCACAGCACTCTTATACAAACTTCACGTGGTTTTAAATCGCCCTCGCCACCTGGCTTCGACTCCCTCGAGAGGTTAGTTGGGCGATAGCTGGGCCACCGATGAGAGTGAGGTGTAGGTTATCCACAGGCCCGGCGTGTTGTTTATCACTCCTCTGGCTCACCTGCGCTTCCTTTTCCCACAGGCCACTGCTCTATTGGTGTGCGACACTTCCTACCAAATGCTTCTTCCGTGCTTCCGGTCAACCCGCGGCTCACCCACGCTTCCCTCTCCAGTGGGGCCAGGGACCTCAAACACAAAGGAACACACACCAAGCAACTCTTCTTACAAGTATTTCACAGATAAGTGCTACAGCTGTTACTCACTCTTCGTTGTCAACGATTTCTAATATCTGCACTCTTGATGGCTCTGTGTCCGCTCTCTCACGAGTGAAATCTCCCAGTATTCCTTCGCCAGCTGACTGTCCCTTTCTCTCTTCCCCAGGGGAACGATCAAGCCAGCGTAGTCCGTCTGCAAAGCAGCAACACAGCGTATACAAAGTACACAACAAGGTCTTTATATGCTCTGACTCTTCTCCTTGTCAGCCTATCAGCAACCGCTGTGTAAATTATCCCCACCTGGGCGCAATCAGGCTTAATTTCGGCTTCGGGGAAACCCCGGAAATTCCGGTGTTCAGAGTGAAGCGTCCGGGCGGAACCATCATCGGGCGGAACCCGTCTTCCACACTTTTGGTTCCGCCCTCACAAACCGTCACCTGTGACACTATTCCTTTTTTCCCTTTGATTATCTCCTCTCTGATATAGTTGTGTTTTATAGTTGTTTTTATACTGTTCAGCAGTTTGGTTTCAAATGTGCTTTATAAATAAAAAGATCTAGAACTAAAACGTGGTTCTGTTAACAAGTATTAAGCCTTTTTCTCTCTTAAATTAAGAAAACCCTAAAACTGATAGTCTGACTTTTACTATCAAATTTCCAGTTTTGTCTTCGTGGTGCTTCTGATTATATTTTTGCATGAATTTGTTTGCTCAGTAGAGGAGACCGGGGACAAATGTAATGTAGGACGAACCTATCAAAGCGATTTTCTCAAAGCCCTCACTACATTCCGATTTGCATTTCTAGCCATAACAAAATGTTCAGCACGCAACTTGATGGAGCTTTGTCAGGCCCAGCACCAGGATGGCATAACTGGGGGCATTTTAATTCCTGGGGGGGTCTATACCTTATTGTGACTGCTCCTTTTCATTTATTTATTACGGTTACCTATATTATTGCCTGTATTATGCCTATACATATTCGACTCTCACAAATAAATAGCATAACAATCTTAATAAGCCTGATAATCATGAATTAACTATGACCCAGTTATCTCTTACCATAGGTGGGGGACTCGAATCACATGACTTGACTCAAGTCTGACTCGAGTCACGATTTCAGGACTTGCGACATGCTTGATTAAAGTATGAAAATGAATTGACTTGACTTTGACTTGAGAACAAGTTACTTGAGACTTGACTTGATGGGGAAGACTCGACAGTGACTTATAAGTAATAAACAAACAGCAATAAAATTAATAAAAAATAGCCTATTTGCCGAAACGTTGGTTAAAATAAAATTATTTTGCAAGACAGAGAGAAAAGCTGTCAGGATCCCATCTCCACAACTGTCAACCTCATCATTCACTCCTCCCACTCGTTCACATTCCTGAGTATTGATCACCATCACCTGTGCATCATTACCATACCTCTTTAAATAACTCACCTTTTCACTCACCCGCTACACTTACCTGGACTCCTGTTTGTCTCCTCATCTTTTTACCCGACCACTCTGATCATCATCCGCTCCTGCCAACAAAGCCTTTGTTACCATAAGCTAAGTTCCATCATCTGCAACATCTAAATTCAACTTGTTACCCGTGTGTGTTTATCAATAAAGTCAATTTCTACTCACATCCAGTCTGCTTCTAATTCACAGTGTGACAGAAGACCAGACCAACAAAATGCAAAACATCACGGAGACCAAAGGAAATCTGATTCACAATCCCTTTGCGGAGTTGGTTCATGCTGTCCGTCTTTCATTGCTTCCATCTCCACTTCCTCCCACCGTACCCAAAGATATCCTTCACTCAGCCCGGCTACATTTACTTCCTCAAAACCCCACTGCCCTTCAGCTGCCTCTGCAAGTCCCATGGCTCGACCAGCGACATACTCAGGCGAGGTGGGGGATTGCAGCGGATTTCTACTACAGGTATCCCTGTACTTTCAAATGCAATCTCATCTATTCTCCAATGATACCGCTAGAGTAGCATTTATAATTTTCTGGATGTGCACTCCTTTGGGCCCAGTGTATATGGAATTCTAACTCTGCAGTAACAAAATTTTTATCCAGCTTTCTCCAGCATTTTAAGGAACTCTCAAACTGTTTCGTTACCCCCTTCCTCTGGTTCCTGCAGCCTTGGGACAGCTGTGAGGAGCTCACATATTTTCAAAGTTAGACCTAAGAAGTGCATACAATCTAAGTTGCATCCGTGGAGACGACGAATGGAAAACTGCCTTTGTGATCCCCTCTGGTCGCTATGAATATTAGGTCATGCCCTTCGGATTATCCAACTCTCCCTCATGAACGAGATTTTCCGTGAGTATCTGAACAAATACGTCATCGTCTACATAGATGATATCTTAATCTACTCCAATACTCTTACCCAACATCAGCATCATGTGACCCTAGTCCTGAAGAAGTTACGAGAACATCACCTATACCTTAAACTTGAGAAATGTGAGTTCCATACCTCTTCTATCCAGTTTCTGGGACACATCGTTGATCAACAGGGTGTTCAAATGGACCAGAGAAAGGTGGACAACATTCATAACTGGCTTTTGCCCATCATTGTGAAACATTTGCAGAAATTCCTGGGATTCAATGCTTCATCCTTCGACGTAGGAGCCATATTATCCCAGCGGCAGGGGAATCCTCCCAAACTCCATCCATGTTCCCTCTTCTCCAAGAAACTCTCTCTGGCAGAGCGGAATTACGACATTGGAAACCATGAGTTGTTAGCCATCAAGGTAGCTTTGGAGGAATGGCGTCATTGGTTGGGGGGGGCTAAGATACTGCCGGGACCTAGGTACTTGACGAACCTTCAGAATTCGGTGGACTGTGTAGGCTGGCTGGCCACCAATGATACAAGGAGGGGAAGGTTTACCTTTCACAAGAAAAGGAGAAGACAAAACAGGTTTTAACAGTGAGAAATCAAAAAGTGGTATTCATTTTTAAAGATGAATATAAATGGTAAGTAACTGGTTTTACTTTCTTGAAAATCTTGAAGCTCCCAATGACTCTCTGGGAACTTTACAGGACTCCACCGCAAGGGAATGTTTTTAGTTGAGAGCCAGACTTTTTGGCCAGGGGGTAGGGTCTGCGATTAGTTTGGTTCTGGTACTCCTGAGAGACCTTCAGAAGTTGGAGACTGGCCCTTTTCCATGTCTGGTGTCAGTGCTTGACGAACTGTTGAGTGGAGGGAACAGCAGTCTTCACCTCTTGCTCAGAGAATAGTGGAGGAGTATACCCAAACTGGCACTCGAAAGGAGACAGGCCTGTTGCAGAGGAGCGAACGGTGTTGTGAGCATATTCTGCCCACATGATGAAGGAAGACCAAGAGGATGGGTTGGATGGGTTGTTAGCCGCCATACACCTTAAGATCTTGGTTAAGCCTCTCTGTTTGCCCATTGGACTCTGCATGGAACCCAGAAAATAGACTCACCGACGCCCCCCAAAACTGACAAAACGCTCGATCAGAGACAATGTCTTGTGGAATGCCAAAGACTCAAAAAACATAATCAATTCAGCCATCTCTTTTGCAGTGGGTAGTTTGGGCAAGAAAATTAACCGGCCAGCCTTGGAGAATCTATCAACTATGACCAGGATAGTGGTGTTGCCCTGTGATGGTGGTAGTCCAGTGATGAAATCCATGAAAATATGAGACCGAGGTCTATGTGGTATTGAAAGAGGGTGCAATAACCCCTGGGTTGAAGGGTGAGAGACTTTCCCTTGGTTGCATGTGAAACAAGCGTTTACAAATGTTGTGACATTCTCATTGATATTTGGCCACAGAAAGCATCTTTTTGAGGAACTCAAGGGTACGAGAAGTGTCAGGATGACAAGTGAGGATAAGAGTGAGTGGCCAGAGAAACTGTTTACAGGAAGAGATAGATTGATCTTAACGCAAAACATAGTTCAAGGCTTTATCAAAAACATACTGGTAGACAATTTTTGTGATTAATGTAATAGTGTTTTATTACTTAAACTTTACAAAAGTAAAGACAAATAAAACTTAACAGCAATGCTAAAACAATCAAAGCTTTAATCAGATGGATTTCTAACATTGAGAGATACTGGTTAAACATTATGTTCTCAAGAGTAAAGTGGCTTTAATTCGTAAACGGTTTATAATCGCAGCCTGGTTCTCTTCTGATGTCATCTGTTGGATGTTTTTGTATCCGCTGTAACCTATGCCTTCTGTTATCTCTCTGTTTGGCTCTTCTTCATTGCCTCTCTCTCTTTAGGCTGTAAAAATATGCCTTTTCTACAAAATTTCATTTTCCTTTAAAGGCAGTGTACTTGATTCGATAAAAAAAAAGTTGTAATGCTGGTTGAAAGTCTCCTGTGCCTGATAACCATCACTATGTTAAGTTGTCTAAATGTATTTGAATATATGTCGCAGACATCTTACATCATTAGTGTGTTTACATGCGCTGTGTAAACAAAGGGAGAATGGCAAACAACCAAACTTTCCCACTGAACCGACAAGTGGCACTTGCACTGGAACCACAAATCAAAAGACATCTTTTTAAAATGGTGACAACAAAAAACTTCTGGATTAGTCAATTGTAAAAACCTGAATTTACATAGGTACTGATTTCCCACAATAGAGACACCTGAGAAAGTGAAAGGGTCTGAAAGTGTTTCTTTTGGACAAATAGTATAATATTAACAGGCCTCCATAATATGCCAAATGCTAATTATATGCTAATATACACACATACATGCATACATACATGGGTCAAAGACGAGACGTCACCATTTTGGTGTCCGCATCAAATATAATTTACAAAAGTGATTTTACATACAAAAAACACCTATAAAATGAAAGTAAAATGTCTACTTTTATGTTTCAAATAACTTTTGTGAAAATACAATGACCAAATATGAGTTTAATAATGATCCAAAGTGTAAAATCGTCATTCAGCGTAATGGTCCGGACTATGATTTTACTAATAGATTTTTAAATAAACGTATAAAATACCATGTTAAAAAAATATTTTCTTCCTTGGCATGTTCACATAAGTGTTGGCTGTTTTATATTAATAGGACTATGTGTTATTTTTTTCGTTAAATATTGAAACAACTAGGGGACTTTTGTCCCGAATATGCAGTTTGTCAGAGGTCATTCAGTGTAACGGGATCAGGAAACCATTTTGAAATTAAATAAACAAACAATAGTCATCAAGCAGTCTGTGACATCATCAAAAGGCCCCCTGAAGACCATGTGGTGATTCAGCAAGGTAAGTTTATTGCTCTTAAATATTTGATAATTTCACCTTTTCATAGTGTGGTATCTTGAGTTACAAAAACGACTGTCATTCAGTGAAATGCAAAAAAACACTTTTATTGTTAGATTTTTTGAAAAATAAGTAGATGTTGTGAATAATGATGATAAACCTTTCTGGTCAAGTTCACTGTTTGATATAGGTATCTAGTTGTTAACTTCTAATATTAGCTTAAGTAAAAGTTTCGTCATTCAGGGTAATGTTTTGTCATTCGGTGTAATGCAAATTGTATGTTACACCACAGTGTCATCCATTACACTGAATGATAGTGTCACTGTTTAGATAACATTTTTTGCATTTTATTTCTAATTCAGATAAATGAGGGATGTTTTGCACAAAAAAATATATCAAATTTTATCAATATTATTGTGTTTAATGTATTTTTGTCGTTTTGGTACTGATTTCTTTTAGATGCCCACAAACAAAGAGAAAGTTTCTAGGCACTGGCAGAAAGTTAATGCAGACCCAGTAGCTAGGGAAATGCATTTAGCAAGGAGACGAGAAAGGTATTGAGGAGTGCAATGTAAAAATAATAGGGCTGGGTTTAAAAAGATAGATTTCTCGAATTTAATCATTTCTAATTTTGAAGAAACAATTAGTGATTTGTAAATCCCAATAATCAATCTTTCAGTCTATGCTGTTTTCAGCTGATGTTAATCAATATCAAATTGATTTGAAATTGAATCAAATCGTGAAATTTGTGCCCAAGCCTAGCCCTACAGAATAATAGTTTACTGCTGTTTTTAGATAGAGACTCCACCCTACCTATACCACAAGTTAAAGGGATAGTTCACCCAAAAATGAAAATTTGGTCATTATTCACTCACTCTCATGTTGGTAAAAACCTGTATGATTTTTTTTTGTTCTGATAAACACAAAGGAAGATATTTTGAGTAATGTTTGTAACCAAACCGTTCGTGGACCCCATTTACTTCCATAGTATTATTTTTAGTATCATAGTATGGGGTCCACAAAAGGTTTGGTTACAAACATTTCTCAAAATATCTTCCTTCCATTTATGCGGGTTTGAAACAACACGAGAGTGAGTAAATGATGACAGAATTTTCATTTTTGGGTGAACTATCCCTTTAAGAGAGGCCACTGAGGGGATTCTCCGCCCATAATACAAATCCTGATAACATGTCATTTATGTTGCCAAACAGAAAGTATTTTTAATTAATAACACGTTTTATATAGATCTGTGTCAATAATTTTATGTCAATAATTACATGGAATCTGTATTTCAGCAACCAGAGAAGAAAGCAAGCTGCCTTGGCTGCAAATCCTGATCACCTGTCAATCAGGAATTTATCAGATGCTGCAGCTGAGAAGAGGCGAAAGCAATGGCGGGAAAATCAAAGAAAACACAGGGCAGAAGCTAAACGTATAAGGGCAGTTCTGGATCTTATTATACAGTATTACCACCTGTTCAGTTAATTTTTACGAATATGATATGCATTATGGAATAAAAATGATTATTAATTTCAGCATCTACTTCTGTGATTTGTTAAGGAATAAAATGATACAGAATAATATTCAAAACATTGCAATAATGGAAACAATGACACTATTTTTGTCAAAAATGTCATTCAGTGTAACAAACCATGGTCATTCGGTGTAACAGATATATTTATGTAGAAATGAAACAATATACTTATTCTGAGCTGTACTTATTAAAATATGTATGTGTGATCCTTCAAAAATTTTATTTGATTTGAATTGATTTTCACTTCCTTACAAAAACTTCTTGCTGACAAATGGGTAAAACCTAATGGTTTAAAGGATATTGGCGAAGTAAAATGCTTTAAAATGACAAATAGTTAGTATTTGGTGTCTGCACTGTGATCTATAAATAGAGTCTTGTAATGTGTCATCAAATAATAGTTTTTCTAAAAATGTCTGATAATATTTTTTTGCATAAAAATATTGTTACACTGAATGACATTTTAGTTGGTGTCTTCTGTACAATTCCAGTAAAAATGTATGGTAGTAATTATTTTTTGCTCAGAAAAACATATAGTTAAACAGGACATATTCTAATGTATGTGAAAAAGACTCAATTTAAAGCTCTTTTACACTTTTATTTTTTTTATGCTTTAAACCCCCTTTTCGTCTTTGACCCACATATTAGCACTTATAATAGTATATATAATAGTATAAATTCTCAGTTTAGTTGTATGCATCATCACTACTTGTATCAAACAGAGATAAATTAAAACTAACTTTTGTGATATTCATCATCAATATACAGAAAGTATATATTCAGGTCAAATATTACCCATAAGCACTACTTTTATATAAATTGTTCATACTATGCTTTGTAAATTTACCATATTATTATTTTAAATAAATAGCTACTTAGACATAAGTTATTTTATTCGTCATCTTTTTGTAGGTGATCTTCTTAATGCTTTTGAAAAAAGACAAAAACTACATGTTAGTAGAAGATCAACATATTGGTACAGGAATTGTACAAGAAATTCAGTATTGGATAACATTATATTTAGCAAACACTGAATATCCACACAAAGTATAAAAGCATAATGTTGAATATTTGATACTTACCCTCCTCTTTATAATAGCACACAAAGTTAAGTTCCTCCATACAGTTTCTGTTCTCCCAGCTCTGAGTTGTCATGTTTAGAGATCCACAGTAAGTGTAATTGGCAGGACAGACTGGCATTTTGCCACTAACATATCCCAGATTCTCACCACTTAACCAGAACCATGAGCCTGCCAGAAACCGTAGACCTGTCCACACACTTGATGTATTAGCAGTGGTTTGTTTGGCTTGGGTTAAATGTAAATTTGTTGGCAGACTGGCCAGATCAGTGTGATGAGTCCTGCAGTATTGTAACGCGTCCTCCCAGCTCTTATTCTCTTTAACCACAATCAGTTCAGTGTCCCACTTGTAGCAGAAGTAAGGGTGTGACTCCGAACATTTCCTGTCATTCAATTTGCTCTTGTTCACCATAGCACAAATGTTATTATTGTGTGGTTCGTTTGGTTGTTCACCTCCCCATATAATAAAACTGCTATTGCCTCCATCACTCCACTGCCAGTTGTTTGTAGAGATCTTTTTCAGACCAACCCAGCTGTCTGAGTATGAACTTGCCGTGCGTAACGCTGTAATTTCCTCCTGGCTGTCAACACTGGACAGGTCTACATAGTTGTCTCTGCAATAACTTCGAGCATCTGTCCATGTTGTGGCATTACTAAAATGAAAGTGTTGTCAGCTCACAATGAGCTGATAGGAGAAGAGCAAACACGACAATCTTCATCTCTTCTGTGAAGGGCGAGTCTGTCAACACTCTCCTAAAACACACTTTATATAGGCAAGCTTTACATTTGTTAGTAATGTATGCAATGTATGCAAATGATTACATAAGAAAATCAATGGAAAAATACTCAGAAATAAAGTTTAATGAATAAATGAAGCCAGAACTCATCATCATCTGTTTTAATATGCTTTTACTCAGCAACTGTCATTAAATGATTTGTGTTGCAAAGTTGATATATTGTTTATATGCGAATGCCATTTTTGCATCTCGTTTCCTCAAGCTGAAATTCTTTTAGGTGTCCATTGCCTTAAAGGGGTGCACAAACTCAGTCCGGGAGGGCCGGTGTCCTGCAAATTTTAGCTCCAACTTGCCTTAGCACACCTGCTTGTAAGTTTCTAGCTTAGTAAGACCTTAATTAGCTGCTTTACGTGTGTTTGATTAGGGTTGGAGCTAAACCCCTGCTTTAAAGGGATATTTTACGCAAAAAGGAACATTTTCATCATTTTCCCATCCTTATGTTGTTGTAAACATGTATGGATTTCTTTTTTCTGATGAACACAAAAGAAGATATTTTGATAAACAATGAGCTGGGCGGCAGTGGCCTAGTGGTTCATGTAGGTTGTCTACAAACCGGAAGGTTGGTGGTTCAATCCCCGGCTCCACCAGACCAAGTGTCGAGGTGTCCTTGAGCAAGACACCTAACCCCAGCTGCTCCCGACGAGCTGGCTGGCGCCTTGCATGGCTGACACCGCCGTCGGTGTATGAGTGGTTGAGTGAATGGGTGAATGTGAGGCTAATTGTAAAGCGCTTTGGATGGCCATAGGTCTGTTAAAAGCGCTATATAAATGCAGTCCATTTACCATAAATGATGGTAAGCACACAGTTGATTGTTACCTTTGACTTCTATAGTAGGAAAAACAAATACGATGGAATTCAATGAGTACCATCAACTGTGTGCTTACCATCATTTATCAAAACATATTATTTTGTGTTCATCAGAAAAAAATAATTCATACAGTTTTAGGACAACAAAAAAGGAGAAAATTATGACAGATTTTTAATTTTTAAACTGTCCCTTGAAAGAAAGGTAAAACTAGCTCAGAGATGTCATTTATTTTTATTGAACATTTGGGACTCAAATGATTAAACACTTTTGAATAATAAGCTGCTGATATGAGACCAAATATGGAACAATAATATGTTGAGCCACAGCTAGTGATGGTCTATGGTTTGGAAAACCCTACCAATGCGCCACTGGTGCTGCCAGTCCTTCCAGTGCCCTGCATAAGCCTCCCAGTCTCTTGCTATTAGAGGAAGATTGGACAGGGCTTTATGTAAAGAAGGCTGGTCACAACCCACTCGGTAACAATTAGATAACAGTGGGAAGCATTCCTGTTCCAGCGGGACAGAGGGAATGATGCAAAAGCCAGATCCCCCTCAGTGATGTTTTAAGTGGAATTTACATAAATTGAATAACCCCAAAAGGACTTACTGCATATAGACGTCTCTGGGATTACAAAGATGACATATTGGGCTCTGCCAAGAAATAAAGTCACTAGAACGTAATCAATTAATATGAATAGTAATTATCTGTGACTTACTGTTAAATTTCCTGATTTGTCTTCGTGGTGTTTCCAGGAATATTTTTGCATGAATTTGTTTGCTCTGTAGAGGAGAGCGTGGACACATGTAATGTAGAACGAAAGTAACAAAGTGATTTTCTCAAAGCCCTGACTACATTTGCATTCCAAACTATGACAACATGTTAAGCATGCAACTCTTGACGCAAACATTGTACTTCGATCACTGTTTACCTCCAAGTGCACCAAACATGACATCTAAATCCTTATTTATTTGCGTATCAGTGTCACGATTTCCAGACATGAGTGTTTTCTTTGTGCTTCCGTTAAACAGTACACATGACAGGCACGCACATACACAAACACACGAGTCAGGAAATTTGACGCGCTTTTTGAAATTCTTATAAAAGTATTTGGTATTCTTATTGCAAGCAGCACATCTAAACACTTATTTACTCGCCTCTATACGTATATCTCCGCACAGCAAGTTTATTAAACGCAGGATCACTCGCATGTGCACACATGTCCTTTGTGCTGCTTTCACAATCAGCACGTGACGGAGCAATGACGGTGGCGGCTGTAAACAAACATTGATAAGTTTATCACGCTTGTCCCTTGTTGTGTTTCTACTATAATGATTACAAAAGCACAAATAAGAGTCCAGACATCCATAGGCAGTTCTTCTTTTGAGCTTTTTAATGCGCAAAATTAAAACTCTAGCTGGCCAACCAAACATAAACCTGTGTTCATTTTTACGATGGCCAAACTGTATTTTTACCATGATTACTATAGTATTTGTAGCCAAAAACTTGTTTTTAAATGTATACTTGTAAAAATTAATAGAAAATATTATAAATTCCTAAGTTAACCTTATCATGGTTTTACTACAGAGAAAGTTACATCCCTGTTACATTCCTACAAGGCTCATTATGTGGCTCAATATGTAAGTCTTTTGTTTCCTCAGCTGTCAATCACATATTATTCAGGAGCTCACCCAAGCAAAAGTGTCTTAGAAATTGTAAATCAATATGTGAATGAATAGGCAGAATGATTTTCACATAATTTCGAAGAAAAAACTCTAGACTACTAAATCCTGTTTTCAAAAGTCTTGTGTTTAGAATGAGATTTGTGGACGTATCAGTGACTTAAAATTTTGCCTTTTCAAAAACCACACATAAACATTTGTCTTAAACATGTACATATATGTTGCTCATATAATATTATAGCCCAGTTTGTGCTGAACACAGTTTTATGAGACTTTTGCCATTATTATGATTTTAAGCAACTGAAAAAAGCACAAATGTCAGTGCTGGTGAAAACTTCTCCAGGGCCCTAAAAACCCCTTAGACCCCAGAGGGTTAATAAATATAACATTTTGAATTGAGGCATTTGGTAGATGATTTTATCCTAAATAACTTACTATATAGCATATTCGTACATTTACAATTGTCCATACACTGTATGTTTCCTAGGAATAAGACCCATTGTTCACGTCATGCTGCTCAACCAGTTGAGCTACAGGAGGTCAATAAAGATAAAATGGAAATTGCATTTATATCACCATAGATTTAGTACATAGTTAATCAAAGTAAACAAACACTGGTGTAGTGCATTATGTAATGATGCTGTATGATGTCTATGCCACCAACAAAGACAACAAAGTCTTTGCCTACATCCCAATTTGCCTACTTTTACTATGCCCTAAAAGCACACCTACTGTGTTTGTTATGGTAAAGTGTAGACATTTGATTGCTTTGAAGAGATGGGACATACTAAATCTAATTTCGACTATTAGTTAATACTGATTGTATGTGAATTGGGATACACTTTAAGTGTCCTGTGAGTGTTTGTAAGTTCATCAGGGTGTTTTTACTGTGAAGTGCAGGTGGTGGGGGGGGGGGGGGTTACCCGAGTGGCAGGAAGAGATAGATTAATCTACATGCTAAACATAGGATCAAGGCTTTATCAAAAAGCAATACTGGTAGATGATTGTTTGTGATTAATATATTAGTGCTTTATTACTTGAACTTTCCAAAAGTAAAGATGAATAAATCTTAACAGCAAATTTAAAAACAATCAATGAAAGCTTTAATCAGATGGATTTAAGAGACACTGGTTACACATCGTCTGCTCAAGAGTGAAGTGTCTTTTATTCTCACAGTTTATAGATGCATTTTTGTTCTTTTCTGATGTGATCTGTCGGATGTTTTTGTCATAAACAGAGGGAGAACAAGCATGCCGCACAAGCCCTGAAAATTGAAGCCAAAATGTCTCGATCGGCCCCCAGTGACTGGTCCAAGAGTAAAGGCCAGGGTATACCTTTTTTCCGCGTCCGGCCCGCGCGCGCACACGTCCGCGCAGCTTTTCGAGTATACTCCCCGCGGCTACACGCGGATGGCCGCGTTCGACACTATACGCAATACAAATGATTTCTTATTTCAAATTATTAGTCTAACAGGCTGTCAGGGCAGCATTGATTTGGCGACATTTACAGTACATTAAAACATTAGGATAGGTGAAGAAAAGTAACTGATCCACCAATGCAAACACAGTTTAGAACAAACAACAAGACAACAAAGAACAGGAATCAAACAAACATGCTCCAGGGCTTTCTGTTCTTGGAAGAAGTAAAAGTTAAAGAAGAAAAACGATACTGTGTGTGCAAATGCTGTCTATTTCCTTTGTATAATTGTTTATAGTGGAGTGCCCTGTATAAATATTTTCACGCGCATGCGCTGTTGTACGCAGACTGTACGCTCACTGTCCGCGCGGTCTCAAATTTTGGGCTGCACGCGGACGGTCCGCGCGGCTGGCCGCGGACCCTCTTGATGACGAAAATGACGTCATGTGGACGGCGCGCATACGCGGACGTCCCTAGTATACTTTCGGCTTAACATAAAAGTGAGTCAAAAGTAACAACAGTGCAAGCTGGATTGTTTCTTATTAAATTATGACCTTGTAAATATGTAACTCCAGACATATTTTGCCCTTTCTATTTGCAATATATATATATATATATATATATATATATATATATATATATATATATATATATATATATATATATATATATATATATTAATTTGCATTTTTATTTTAAATTTTAGTTTAATCTGATGTCTCAAAATAATGTTGTTTCAACAGTATGAACAATATAAAAATTTAATTAAATTATCATAGTAGAGTTTTCCAAAAGAATGCAACATTAACCCGGATGTTTTTATGCATAAATTCAAAACGTTGAATTCATAGGTGAAGGATGTGGAAAAGCTAAGATATGGCTAAGAAATGTTTTAATAAATGCTGCAACACAGAGAAAGTCATCACCTTAGCAGCGGGACAAAAGGAACAAGTGCTACCTTTGCCCCAAAAGGAATTCCTTTAAACCCTACTTTAAAACTGAACAACTCTGAGAACAGACAAACTTTAGGATATGTTGTTGAATTAAAATGAATGTAACATAAAATTAGAAAGACAACTTGTAATTAGATAAAAATCACAGCTTTGGAAATTTTCGCAGCAATACGCAGCATTTTTGTCAAATCAACATTTTTATGTTGCTTTAACTTAAAGATTTAAGTTAAACAGTTTCAATTTGATTTGATTAATGATGTCAACTTTTTTACTTAAAATTTATTAGTCAACATTAGAAGTGGATCAAAACCTCTTATAAAAGTTGTTTTAAAACCAATTCACATTCTTGTCCTTGGACAACTTTGATGAACTTTTCCGATTCACTTCCAATGTTGACTATATTGAATTGCAAAACCAGGTTGTTTCAACTTCATGCTGCATTTTTTTACAGTATACTTTCCATGCCCAAAAAAAAGCTTTTCATAACTTCTGTAAACGATGACCAAATTACAAGGTAGAGTTTTTGGAGTTGCGTTCTGAAGATGTTGTTATGGCTCAGAATGCAAATCGGAATGTAGTCAGGGCTTTTGAGAAAATACGTTCGTCCTACACATCCTTCTTCCCTGAGCAAACAAATTCATGCAAAATATGACTGAAAACAACACGAAGACAAATTTGGAGATTTGACAGTAAAAGTCTGACTCAGTTTGAAGGCTTTCTTATTTCTTTATACCTAAAGTATACTTATATGCATATGGAGTACTTTCAAGGCTTACAGTAAGTACTAGACTTAAACACAGAGCTGTCTCAAATGAAAATAACTTGCACGTATAGATTATCCCAGTGTCATTGATTTCTAAGATACAAACCAGTAATGTATTTTTTAAGGCATTTAAAAATGCTTATTTTAACTAAAGCCTAGTCCTGACTTTAGCTAAGCCTCGTCCAGAGCCAGCGCCAGACCATAACTAACAGGGGGGCACGCGGCTTCCAACGGGGGGCACGCAATTAGCAACAATAAATTAAAACAACAAATACAGTGCAAGCACACACTTATACAACTGTTACAGACTGTCAGCTTATTACAGACTCGTTACAGACTGTCGCTGCTCGCGCTTTGCTCGACGCAACAACAAACCGCACATCGCGGCCTAAGTAAAAGCCGTTATGAAAGCCGCTTTACCATAATCACATCGCAATGCTGTTAACGGTCTATAGCCACACTCCACACTTCACACTTCCTGTAGATTTGAAAATTCCACCTCGACCTCTAATCTCCGAGTTTGAGCCAATCGTTGTTTGCATGAAGTCAGATGAAGCAGGCGGTGCTGGTTCGTTCTAAATGTTCTAATATCCATATTTTACACAATCCATAAAATGCCGCGAAAAAACACGTTGCTAGTATCAAGTCACAAATATGCTAAAGCCTAATGACGCATGAGACCCGGCAATACAACCAATCAGAGAAACTGGTCTATTTTTATTAAAGAAAACCTTTATCAACTATATTTTCCTCATTTTATTACATTAAAAGTCATGAAACATTCAATGTTTAATTTATTTTAATTATTCTTGATATATATTAAATTAATCAAAAACTGTGTAGGGGGGCACAACAACCTGTTTGGGGGGGGCACGGCCCGCGAATGCCCCCCCTTGACGCCGGCCCTGGCCTCGTCTGTAAAATTGAACTTATATATAATTGTTTAATTGATATATTTGTTTAAAATTTAAAAAATGTATTAAGCACTTGCTGATAGTAAGCCTTTTTAACGTTTTCGGGATTTTATTCTCCTACATCAGCTCTGTAGAAGAGCGATAATGAAACTTCCAATAAATTCCAATACTTTTTATCATTTCAGGAATGATGGTGTCAATGTTAAATGCGCGCAAAGAAATACGCTTCACTGGTGCAAAATAAATGTGAAGCGACCTGGTGTTTCCCATAAAAACTCCAGCAGTGTAGATTTAACACTGGTGATTTGCTGTGCATGCAATGCTTGTCAATGGTCTATAAAAGATATACAGAATGCATACCCCTCAACCCTTTCAACCCCGTATTTTAATCTTTCTTAAAAAAAATCCCAATGGCTATATTTGATGTTTGGTACATTCACCTCCGGTAACGCAGGATATAACAGTATATCTGTAACATATCACTCAAAGGACACCCAACAATAAAACAGCAACAAGAAGAAAAGCTTCTTGATGGAGGGTGGAGGATGACGAGCCGCGTGCAAAACTACAACCGCCACCTGCACTCAGCGCACTTTGGTGGTTGGAGGAAAAACACAGACATTCTGGATTCGGACAGCAATAAATTCACTGAGTACCTCATAAATTATGAAAATACCTTATGTTCCCACGAGAAACAATTATCGTCCAAATAGGGCTATGGTATAAATCTATCTATTACCATTTTAAAGAGCAGTGAAGAAACCTTGCTTGGCTCCAAAGCGGAAAGCTGAATATGCGCTGCATCCGCTACAGTAGGCGTAGCAGTCAGATGCAAATGCTGCATGCCCATGTGCACTGGCTCCTTTTAGGTACACTTGAAGCAGATTGATATCTCACAGAAGAGATGAAGATTGTCGTGTTTGCTCTTCTCCTCTCAGCTCATTGTGAGCTGACAACAGCTTTGAAAAGAAAACATTTTTTTTACTAATGCCACGACATGGACAAAAGCTCACACTGCATGTGGGCTTAGTGGTTCATACGGATACAGCTGGGTTGGTCTGAAAAAGATCTCTACAAACAACTGGGAGTGGAGTGATGGAGGAAATAAAAGTTTTATCCCCTGGGGACCAAACCAACCAAATGTTCCAGGCGATGACATCTGTGCTGCAGTTCAAAACAGGGTTTTGTATGACTACACCTGTATTGATTCATACCGTTATTTCTGCTACAAGTGGGACACTGAACTGATTGTGGTTAAAGAGAATAAGAGCTGGGAGGACGCGTTACAATACTGCAGGACTCATCACACTGATCTGGCCAGTCTGCCAACATATTTACATCTCATCCAAGCCAAACAAACCACTGCTGAGACATCAAGTGTGTGGACAGGTCTACGGTTCCTGGCAGGCTCATGGTTCTGGTTGAGTGGGGCGTATCTGGGATACGTTAGCGCCTGGCTGCCAGTCTGTCCTGCCAATTACACTTACTGTGGATCTCTAAACCTAAAAAATCAGAGCTGGGAAAACAGAAACTGTATGGAGGAACTTAACTGTGTGCTATTAGAGAGGATGGTGAGTATTAAAGGCAGAGTCCACGATGTTTGAAAAACGCTTTGGAAAAGAAGACGGGCCGACTACCAAAACACACTTATAGCTAATCAAATCAAATAAAATGCCGGGTTGCGTATGTGTGGGGCGGGTCTATCAACAGAAGGTCCAGATTCTATTGGGGTAGGGGCGTGTTTGTTTAGGTGATTTCAAATATCAACATTGGCTTTCAAACATCATGGACTCCGCCTTTAAAATGTATAGATCGATGCTATATGTTATGTTCATGAAGTTATGTTTTGATTTTTGTGTGTGTATATATTTAGTGTTTGCTGAATATAATGCTATTTAACATTGATATTCTTGTACAATACCTTAGAATGCAATACTGTATGTTGATCCTCCACTAATATCTAGTTTTTTGTCTTGTTTAAAGGGTTTAAGAAGATCACATGGGAAAATATGACAAATTAAATTTGTTATGCCTTGGTAGCTATTTATTCAAAATAGTTATAAGGCAAAATAGCAAAACATAACAATTTATATAGAAGTAGTGCTTATGGGTAATATCTGAATATAAACCTTCTGTAAATTGATGATAAATATAAATAATAATATGTATGTATGTGTGCATATGATTATGTTAGCATATAATTAGCATTGGCATATTATGGGGGCTTGTTGAGTAGTAAAGAGTTATGTATTAGATTAAAAATACAAACAAATATTGTAAGCAAGATAATGCATTACTATATATATCCTTGAAATACCCTTTGAATATCCCCTTTTACCCTTTCAGACCCTTTTTCATCCCGCAGCTGTATCCATCGTGGAAAAGCAGGACCTATTGTAAAATTGTGTTTTTGCTTTTGGCTAATCCAGATCTGTGTTGTTGTTGCTGTTTCATAAAATGTATTTCACTTTGTGGGTCTAATGTCGGTTCAGCAGGAAAATTTGGATGTCTGCCATTCTCTGTTTATACAGCAGGTATACCTTATGACGTATGATGTCTGCATGAGCAGTGGTATGCAAAAACACATACATCCAATCATTGCATTTGGAGTATAGTTTGTTGTTTTATGTGTACACATACATGCATGGTTGAATGCACAGCTATGCAAAGCATAGTTTATTTGTCTCGTATGTTTACACAGATGTTTGACGCACCGCAACAAAATTCAACGCATCTCCTAAGCTACATACTACATTCTCCTGTACACACATTCCCGACCTTGGTGTACAAAGTATGCACAAACCTACAGTGAGTGCATACTATTCTGAAAACAAAATTTTCATTACGTCCACTGTACATGGACCCTTGCTCAGCAAAAAAAGGGGTCATGGAAGTGCTCAATATAAAGTAAAAACTGAATTTTTTTACACCTGTAACACCACAGCCTGATGTGCAGAGGATTTGCGTTTTTAATTAAAGATTACAAAAAATGTAAATCATACAAAATGTTGTCAAAAAGTATATTTGCTGAAATATATTTTGGAAAATGTTTACAAAAATATATTTTTTCACAATCTGAAGGGGTACTTTTTATATAGTATACTCAAAACTTTTGTCTTTTCTTTTATTTGTTTATATGTTTTATCATTGTTTAACATGTTAACATACATAAAATAAGCCAACCTTATTTAAAAATGTAAAAAAAAATATTAAAATTGAGGCTATTAATAGAATGTGCGTTGGCGGCACCTCACAGACTCTGTTGACTCTCTGGGTGAGACCACTGTTTTAAAGCATTTAAGATCTATATTTACCCCTCCATTTCAAACCCAGGAAATATATTTATGTCGCATAGGAAAAAAAATTAATGTTACAAAACAAACAAAAAAATAACAGGTTTAACCTCTTAAACCCTGAGGACCCAGTACCGGGTACAAAATTTCGTATTTTGACTCAAATAAAATATTCTTTTAATCTTTAATGGTCCATCATGGACCCCAGTAACACATATGAGATACTGTTTGAAAGCTTAGACTCTCTACTTTCTCCAGATATGCATCACTTTGAGAAATCTTTTACTGTAAGAAAGTTATTTACACTTAATTTACACTATCACCCCCCCCATAATTTTGTATATGATTTAATATTCACATATTTCATATTTTTCAAGTATGACAAACATGGGCAAGTCTTATATCAAATGAAAGCTCTCATTCTCAGGAATAAGGCTACAGCGTTATTTTTGTTCTATTATCAACACATATCCAACAATAGTTGAATGAATAATAAGGTAAAAAATCGTCTTTTGTAAACATATGGGAAAATTGAGTGTGGACTGCCTCAGATAGCACATATAGCCACAAATGATACACCATCTTTTCTCTTAGGTCCTATTCTAAGAAATGAGTCCATTCACAGCATTTTCTTAGGTTGTGTGCATGAATAATCCCTTGTTATTTATTATATGTCCAAAACAAAAAATTAATATTTATATGAAAAATGTATTTTCGGACACTTCAGTAAAATGAAAATAACTTTTGAATGCGACATGCTAAAGAGATCATTCTTTTTTTGGGTGTTTACTGTCTGCTGCTGGTAACAACCAGAACTGTCTGCAGTCTGCTAGAGCACTCAGAACCAGAGTTATACACTATCAGAGGCAGTATTTACAACATATAAAAAGAAAATTTGGTGTTTCCTCATATGAAAAACAACATAAATAACAATATTTGTGACAAACAGCAGCTTTTTATGTAACTTCAAATGGTTTTCTTTAAAATGATATAAAGCAATTGCATGTATTCCACTGTATGTGGTTATGGGAGCACTTCAAATGTTTTTAGGCAGAAATTGTATACAAAAAGGGTATTATTCCTCCCATCAGTTGGAGTAAAATTACTTTTGCATAGATTAAGATAGAGAAAAAAATCTTTTTTCCTCTGTAAGCTGGCAATTGCTGGAATCAAACAAAACTGTCTGCAGGGAGCTGAGGCACTCAGGGCCAGAGTTATACACTTTTAAATAAAAACTTTAGAAAAAAAACATCAAAAAGCGCCTATTTATTTTTGTGTTTATTAGAGGACTGACATCACATACAACCATGTTTAGCACTTTCAACAGTGTTTTATGTAATTTCAAAGGGTTTCCTGTAAAATGATACCAAACATTTGTATGTAAACCTCTGCATGTGGGTATGGGAAGCTTTTGAAATTGGGTAGGCCAAATCCAGGCGAAAATCCCCAAAATAGCTTTAGGGTGGAAGAAGTTAAATAGGTTTAAATTACACATATTTTAACTTTAAAAATATACTTAGCATATTTTTAAAATATATTTTGGCCAAGAATAAATTTCTTGCAATATGGATTGTAAAATTAGAAATGTATTTGCTTGCCCTTAAAATACATTTTGAAATATGTTAAAAAAAACTATATATTTTTCTAACTGGATGACACTGAATTTAACTTATTGTATGTATAGTTTAATTACCAACAACAAATAGTAATTGTAATTGTATTTAGTTACTGTCCTAAGATCAGTATAAGGAATTTCTATGGCAAAAGTTTATTTGTATAGCACATTTCATAATTCAGAGTGCTTTACAGAAGTGAGAAAAAAACATGATAGAAAAAAACAGTACAAATAAGAGACATTTAAAATTACAATAAAAATTAAGTATGATTTTGTAAAAAGAGAATCTTTTGGGTTATCTTATAATTAGTCATAAAATGGCCAATGTAAGATTTGTGCAAGAACGTTTGCTATCTGAGTAGTTAAGGGTATTTATTGCCAAAGTATTTGTTAGATAGGCTTACTTCTGTGCGCATGCGCCATTTCCGTCAGTCTTCGTCAGAGAGACTGATTCAGCAGCAGGTGCGAGTGGGACTGTAGCCAGTGTGTGTAAAGTGTTTGTGAATAAGCAAATGTAAGTTGTCTGTTTATTTAGTATATAATGAATGTTAGTTATGGAGTTTGTAAAGTATTAATACAATGTTGTCCTGATTTTAAGCAATGAGTTTTTGTCACTATTAAAGCCATTCGTCACGTGCTTTGGAGAATACGTGAATGTGCTAATTATGTTCAATATTACTCATTTATGGTAAATCTCTAATAAACATCGTTCGGTTTGTATAGGTGATCACCACATTAATAACGTAAATGCTTGCCATTTGACCTTTTTATAAGCAGTATTTCTGATTATGTTTAGTTAATTTAAATTACCTCAGGAATACGTTTTTAGTGTTTTGCCGTTTCTGACCAATAGGTGGTAGTATTGCATGATAATGTTATTGTCTGTATGCAAAATCTTTTAAGTTATTCTCATTTAGTCTAGGGAACTTTTTTCAGGAGAGAACTGTAATAAAAAAGTGTTTGTGGAATAGAACTCAATGCATATTTGGACATTTATATCTTTATTTTTTTTCTGTAGACCACATAAAAATGCACCTGTAACTTTGTGCGCTGCTGTGTTGTTAAATGGCAAAGAGTCAAATCAAACCCTATTGCATAAAACTAATGAAATTAAGTGTGTTTCACCTAACACAAATCCATGCAAATTCATGTATTGGGGCCCCAACCTATGCCCCCTTTACCTAATATACTTTTATGTTTTGTCTCTTAAAGCACACAACCTAAAGGTTACCCAAGTTTCAGGCCCCAATGATGTTGATATTAAATGAGCCATTTTCACACAGACATTTCGGAAAATACATGGAAAATGCACTCAGGATTTTTCCGGGATTGTTAGATTTTTTTGGTTCATTAACACTGCCAATGATTTGCCGAAATCTGTGTGTGCTTTCATGCAGATAATGTCCCGGAAAGACACGTGACCTCTTTAAAGTCCTACACTTTCTGCAGTGTCTGAAGTTTGCATATTTATTATTTCGCTCTCAAGAAACCACCCTTGCATCGCGTGCATTGTTGTTTATGATAAGATTATAAAGGAACGCGGAACGCGGCATTCTATGCTGGTGAATGATCTGCAGCTTCAGAGTAGATATTTGAAATGCTCTTTACAGTTAATTTGACAAAATTCCAAATGTTATCATGGACATTAGAATCAGTGGTCTCTTGATTACAAAGTGACAGTAATAAGTTATGTCAGTGTTGTCCTCAAAGATTACTGCAGGTACCAAGTGTACACTTGCCCTGCCACCAGTGTAATAACATGTAGGTAGTACCCTTGGCCATCCATTTGGCCAACAGTCCGTTATTCTGCATTCATACAATGTATTTAGAGTATTCCACAAACCATTTAAGGACCTCCTGTTTATTAAATTGACATTGGGATGTTCCAACATCCCACCTGCTGTTTATTTGACACAATCATCCCCTTTAGAGTTTATTTGGAATAATCTCAAATGTTGGTTCACGGACATCCACCAATATGCTATTCAGACTTTTTACAGTGTATGTAGCATAGTCCACGAACCTTGTAAAGACCTGTTTATTCATTTGACCTTGGGATGTTCTGACATCCCACCTGCTGTTTATTTAATACAATCATCCCCTTTACAGATTATTTGTCATAATCTCAAATGTTGGTTCATGGACATTCACCAATCCGTTATTCTGCCATATGTGACCAGTCACGGAAAGTAGGGACACAAGTCGGATCTGGGGCATTTTGAGTTATTCATAGACTCTGAAAGTGCAGATTCTAAGCTTTCCAACGATGTGTAACACATGGAAATCTGATAAGATTTGGAGAAGTTGTGGCCATTTGAATGTAACACATTCAAGAAAGAGAATGCTGAGAAATTTGAGAAAGAAAAAAGTTAACACTTTCCCTTTTCCCTGGCTGGAGAGACAATAGGGCTCATTTACATCTCATTTAGCTAAGCCATACCCCCTGTAAAGCCGTTTTGAGATACAGAGGTTCTACCATCATATGTAGTATTTTATTACAGAAGTCCGAATGACAAAATGCAAAAAATAAACAGGACTTTTAACGTTACCTTTGCGGGGATCACAAGTCGAATCCAGTCAGTTTCAGATGTGTGAATCATCCAATGATTTTTGTCCACAAATGCGTATAATCCGTGAAATATAGATATATAGTCTATTTCTCATGAACTTCTGGTAATACAATATAATATACAATCTGAGGACTATTTACATCGTAACATGTAAGGGTATATCAGATTACACTCCGGTATTAAACACATGAACCCGCCTTCAAAGTTTGTATTTAAAATAATAGATAATCCAAAAAAACAGCACCGTCGAAAACGTGAAGTCCTTAAGAGATGTTACCAATCGCTCGCTCGTTCCTCCATCAGCCAATGACTTCATGGAAAATATTGATAGACAAAACATGTAGCCAATTATATAAAGAATACAACGATCTCTGTGTAACTTCTGTGTGTTTGGACAAATAACAGTCAGCCGCATCACTGACTTTATGGGGCGCCGCAGTCGGATGACGTCAGAGTACCGCGAGAGCGAGTCGAAATTAAACTACCCCATAAGATTTCTTAAAGAGCTCTCGCGGTACTTTGACGTCATCCGACTGCGGCGCCCCATAAAGTCAGTGACGCGGCTGACGTATATGCGGTTGACTGTTATTTGTTCCACCCCAGCTTCTTTTATATTTCTTTTGTTTTATGCGCCCGAGCTTCATTTACAGTCTGGGGAGACGCACGCTATAAGTTTGAAAAAAATAAATAAAACTAAGCAAACATGTCTAAGGGACAGAGCAGCCACGTCACTACAGTCACGTGACTTCACGCTCGAGCCGGAAGAGAAGACAATGCTGAATAAAGTCGTAATTCTTGCTATTTTTGGACCAAACTGTATTTTCGATGCATCAACACAATTTTACTGACCCACTGATGTCACATGGACTACTTTGATAATGTTTTTATTACCTTTCTGGACATGGAAACCGTACATAGATTTTCAATGGAGGAGACAGAAACCCAGATAGCAATGAGTCGGCGGACCACCAGCGGTGCTCTGGCGGCAGTAAGCGTCATAAGGGCGTAATCGCAAACAGTCCTGACGGCGGACCGCCGCGGCAGCCGCTTTTGCATAAATTAAGCAGTCGGTCCGCCGGCTGCATGCTGGCGGCATCTCGCAACAAATGAGAGTGACGTATTCGGCGGCAAAAGTTTCATCCCCGCCAGCGGGACGCACCTATAGCCGACAGCTTGGGGCTGGCGGCATAAAGAAGCCATGCGGATATTTTTTGCTATCTGGGAAGCTCTCGGACTAAATCTAATGTTAAAACATCTTAAACTGTGTTCCGAAGATGAACGGAGGTCTTCCGAGTTTAGAACGACATAATGGTAAGTCATTAATGACATTATTTTCAGTTTTGGGCGAACTATCCTTATTCAGTAGTCACGCTGTTCCCTTTGGGGGCGGAGGCGAAAACACAAGCTTATACAGTATGTAAATATACACACAGACAATGACGCCCCCCGCTGCACGCTAGAATCTCCGGAAAACAAGCCTATTTTAACCGCAAAATGTACGCTTTTAAATATACATAAACTGCTATCTCAAACATGGAGAGGCTTCTTCGTGATCTCAATTAACAGATTCTGCAATAAAACGAAAATCACAAATTTTGAAAAAAAAACTTTGTTTCTCATTTTCTCGAAACTTGTGCTGCCGACTTGTGTCCCTGGTTTCCGTGACGGGTCACATATTAGTGTACTGCCAAGGACAAAGCACTTTATCGGTTCAACAGAGAGGGTCATGGACCTTGGATCTTTTGCAGGGATTTTTGTGTGAGCATATCAGTGAACACCCCTGACCACTCGTGAGTTTCACATCTTTGTAAACTAAAGTTTAATGCATTTTATGAAGGATTGTTCCAGTGCACCTATGCAGCCATTGTGGGGGTGGGGGGTGGTACCACAGATACCAAAAATTCTCAGGCCAGCAGCATATGTCCAAATTTTAGTCAAACCCATTCTATTTCATCATAAACAATCTAAAAACAGGGCTTTAAGTGTAAAATACTGAACTTGTCCTTTAAAATGCATTCAGAGCAACCAAACCCGGGGTCCCAGTTTGGAGCCAACAATGTTACCACCAGCAAAGTTTTCGCATCCCAAGACCATTCTGACCCTGTTTTCTGGATGTTCCACCTGCTATTTATTTAATGCTTTTTACTACTCGTTTTGTGGTCTGCCTCAAAAAAGGGATCAGAAAGGGCCCGCAACCTAGGGGCCTCAACTGTTGACATTTGGGGCACCCAGGAACAAGGTGACAAAGTCTCAATGTCGAAAGTGTTTGGGAAGTGCCCCCAAAAACAAAATGAAATATTCATGAAAAATTAAAGGTTTGAACTTTTTTTGACCATTTGACCCCCCAACGAAGCCACATTGTTGCAAAACTTCTCCATCTGCCAGAGGGGCCCCTGACGAGAGAATCACAACATTTGCGGGTCGTTCGGGCCTTTCTGAGCCTTTTCCACAAATCTGCTAAAAAAATCCCATTCATATAAATTGAGGGTGGAATTTTCCAGGAAGGCGGGAGGGCCCCCAAATTCTACTTTCTGGCCCTTCGGGAGGGCCCAGGCGACATACCAAGACTGCATGTCTCTAGAGCCCTGGAATTTTTTGCTCTACTACAAAGAAATGACTCACACAGTCCTCTCTGTCTTAAAGCCTCTTAAAGCTTTGTCAGGATTTTTCAGGAAGGCGGGAGGGTCCCCAAATTCCAGATTCTGGCCATTCGGGGGCCCTGGTTGACATACTGATACCGCATTAGCCATGGGAAGATTTTTTTTCTCCGATTAAGAAAACTTGCAAGCAGGCCTCTTTGTCTCATGCCCTGTCAAAACATCTTGAGAGAATATCGATGTAAGGAACTTTTCATCGCAAGTGAATGTTCTAGGGCCTCGGGTGGTGTCTTAGGGGCCCCTGGAGGACCAGACCCTAAAATCTCGAGTTCCTGCAACCTTTTGTGGGAGTAGTAGTTTATCCTACTGACAGGAGGGATCCAAATTGGCAGTACAATCCATCGCACTGACTATGCGTCCAAATCAGCTGACAGAAGATCACAATAAAGCTCTTGGCCTTAGATAAACAGTATAAGCTTCATGTCATGATTGCAGTAAATTTTTCAAAGAAGAGGAAGATAAGACTTTATTAAAAGAGCAAGTACCAGCATCAAGAAAGGTAAGATTACAAGCACCAAATCCACTTACCAAGCGAGAGCTTCTAAGTCAAATCCCAGGGCTGAATGATCCAGTAGGCCTGGTGACTCCTGTCCAACAAAAATGTGTAATACTGGTGCAAAGAGCCTTCTAAGAGGCCAAAGTCAACTACGGCCCAAACAAGAATACTTGGGATGCAGCTTTGTCAGAAGGGTTCCGGGAGGATGCAATAAAGCTTTTGGAAAAGTATGTGGAGCTGGAGGAAATAAAATTCATTAGACCCTTGACACTGGCTGATGCTGTTGCTGCTGAACCTTTTGTTGTCATATGTGACCAGTCATGGAAAGTAGGGACACAAGTCGGATCTGGGGCATTTTGAGTTATTCATATATTCTGAAAGTTTCTAAGCTTTCCAACGATATGTAACACATGGAAATCTGATAAGATTTGGAGAAGTTGTGGCCATTTGAATGTAACACATTCAAGAAAGAGAATGCTGAGAAATTTGAGAAAGAAAAAAGTTAACACTTTCCTTTTTCCCTGGCTGGAGAGACAATAGGGCTCATTTACATCTCATTTAGCTAAGCCATACCCCCTAAAGCCGTTTTGAGATAACGTTACAGATATTCTAGCATCATATGTAGTATTTTATTACAGAAGTCCGAATGACAAAATGCAAAAATAAACATGACTTAGTTTTAAAGTTACCTTTGTGGGGATCACAAGTCGAATCCAGTCTGTTTCAGATGTGTGAATCATCCAATGATTTTTGTCCACAAATGCGTATAATCCGTGAAATATAGATATATAGTCTATTTCGCATGAACTTCTGGTAATACAATATAATATACAATCTGAGGACTATTTACATCGTAACATGTAAGGGTATATCAGATTACACTCCGGTATTTACGTTCCATGAACCCGCCTTCAAAGTTTGTATTTAAATACAAACAACAGCACCGTCGAAAACGTGAAGTCCTTAAGAGATGTTACCAATCACTCGCTCGTTCCTTCAGCCAATGACTTCATGGAAAATATTGATAGACAAAACATGTAGCCAATTATATAAAGAATACAACAATCTCTGTGTAACTTCTGTGTGTTTGGACTCATGCTGCGCTGCAAGACGTCAAAGTACCGCGAGAGCGGGTCGAAATTAAACTACTCCGTAAGATTTCTTGAAGAGCTCTCGCGGTACTTCGACGTCATCCGACTGCGGCGCCCCATAAAGTCAGTGACGCGGCTGACGTACGATGCGGCTGACTGTTATTTGTTCCGCCCCAGCTTCTTTTATATTTCTTTTGTTTTGTGCGCCCGAGCTTCATTTACAGTCTGGGGAGACGCACGCTATACGTTTGAAAAAAAAAAACTAAGCAAACATGTCTGAGGAACAGGGCAGCCGCGTCACTACAGTCACGTGACTTCACGCTCAAGCCGGAAGAGAAGACAATGCTGAATAAAGTCGTAATTCTTGCTATTTTTGGACCAAACTGTAATTTCGATGCTTCAACGCAATCTTACTGACCCACTGATGTCACATGGACTACTTTGATGATGTTTTTATTACCTTTCTGGACATGGAAACCGTACATAGATTTTCAATGGAGGAGACAGAAAGCTCTAGGACTAAATCTAAAGTTAAAACATCTTAAACTGTATTCGGAAGATGAACGGAGGTCTTCCGAGTTTAGAACTACATAAGGGTAAGTCATTAATGACATTATTTTCAGTTTTGGGCGAACTATCCTTATTCAGTAGTCACGCTGTTCCCTTTGGGGGCGGAGGCGAAAACACAAGCTTATCCAGTATGTAAATATACACACAGACAATGACGCCCCCCGCTGCACGCTAGAATCTTCGGAAAAACAAGCCTATTTTAACCGCAAAATGTACGCTTTTAAATATACATAAACTGCTATCTCAAACATGGAGAGGCTTCTTCGTGATCTCAACTAACAGATTCTGCAATAAAACGAAAATAAAACATTTTGAAAAAAAACTTTGTTTCTCATTTTCTCGAAACTTGTGCTGCCGACTTGTGTCCCTGGTTTCCGTGACGGGTCACATATTCTCTGATGGCAGTGAACATGCATATGGGGCAGTGTTGTATCTGCGTTGGAGCTGTTATCGAGGCATAACTGTGAGGCTTGTAGATTTCAAGGCTAAATTGACCCCCCTCAACTACAAGGGTGACAACGTAAAATCGGAGATTTGTGGAGCTGTCTTTGCTGCTCAGCTAAAAAAGTACTTCTAAAAGCATTGTAGGATTCAAGTTGAAAGGTTGTACCATTTGGATAATAGTCGGACTGTCCTAGGAGCAATACAATGTAAAAACTATAGTTACCAAACCTTCTTTGCAAATCGAATCGGAGAAATTCAAAGCAGCACCAATGTCCAGGATTGGTCGTGGGTTCCGTGGCCAAAGAACATTGTGAACTTCATAACGAGAGGAGCTGGCCCTAAAAATTTGGGTAAAAACTCTCAGTGGCAGTCAGGTCCAAAATCTTCAGTCTAACAATGAGTGAGTGGCCAGTTAAGTCTGCTAAAGATGTTGCTACTGTAGCCAGAGAGAACATTACCAAGATCCAGAAGAAAGCATATGTAGCTGCAGTTACGAGAGCTCAGTTAAAGAAACAGGAGCCGGACTAGAGTTCAATCCAGTTGGAGTCGAGAAGACCACCCGGGGAAACGGCAGTTCAAAAGTTAATTGATATAAAGAGATTCAGCAATCTAACAAAGCTGATCAAGACAGTGGCACTGGTTTGGAGAGCTGCAAAGAAGTTCCTTCAAAATAAGGCGTTGGACAATCTAAAGTGGGAGGCGGTATCAGCTGCTGGTATTATCACTCTCAAATAAAGAGAATATGCATACAGGGACCTCTGTTTGGCAGTGCAAAAAGGTGTAACCTTCTCAAACACCACAATAGATCGACTGGTTGTCTACAGAGACCTGGCAACTGGACTTCTGGGGTGTGGCGGTGGAGTTCAAGTATTTTATGAGGACCTCAAGACTGTTCCCCTCTTGCCCTTTGATGCCTGGATCGCAACTCTGTTAGCTTGTGAAGCTCATGATGAGGGACATGATGGAGTGGCAGGCACCTTACTAAGGATGAGAAGGAAAGCATGAGTTTTGAAGGGGAGAAGAATTGTTGACCAATGCATCTTCAGCAAAAAAGCAAAAGCAAGCCAGAGCATGCCAACAAATAATGGGGAACTTACCTGAGGAGACAATGAGACCTGCTGCACCATTTCAGTTAACTGCGGTTGATCTTTTTGGACCCTACCAAGTAAAGGATGATGTTAAGAGAAGAGTGTCAATGAAAGTCTGGGGAGTCGTCTTTTGTTGTATGGCAAGTAGAGCCATTCATGAAGAGCTTGCCAATACTTTATCTTCATAGAGTTTTCTATTAGCATATCAAAGGTTCACTGCAGTCATAGGTCATCCCCGAAAGATCTGGTCAGATCCAGGAACAAATTTCATTATCGCAAAACCTGTATTGAAGGATTTGCATGCTTTCCTGGAAAGTCAAGACAAAGCAACTTTGGAGGAGTATGCAGTTAAAAATGGAACACAGTTTGACTGGAAAGTGCATCCAGCTGATTCACCACACCGAAATGGTGCTGCAGAAGCAGCAGCAGTGTAGTGTGCATTACTAAGAGAGGACGTCAAAGTCTTGAGAAAGGGTGGAATCTTACCTTCAGTGAGTTTTAACAACGATCCAAATAGCAGCCAATCTCACAAACGAATGTCCGATTGATGCAAGAATTCAAAAGCCGGGAGGGTTGCATTCAATATGTGACCCGCTCTGGCGAAATGAGTCGGAAGTCGCAACGTTCTATTTTAAGATATGAGCCGATACTGTGGAAAAACAATGAAATTATCAAAAAAAATATTTTTAACTAATTTCAAAGAACAGACATTAAAAAATAATCTCCCAAAGTTTCGTAGTCAAAATAATTGAGTAAAGGTGTTTAAATGACTATTAAAGTTGAAACAGTTTTACTAAATTTGCTGGAAATTGCTTTTCTCAAATCCTCTCGTCACCTCTGAGCATTTCCCGGGGATCCCCTGAAACGTCACTATCTCTCCAAATATGGTGTTACACGTTGTTTTAGAGCCAATCAGAAATCTTCATAAATGCTGATCATTTGTCAATGGGAAACCCCGGGGCACGCGATTGGTCCAGCCATCCTCTCGCAGCACTCTCCTCTCCTGTTTAACTCCTTTTTGAATTGTTTACACTGTTATTGTCAACTAACCTACACAAAAATATGATTGCATAGGCAAGCATTATTTTTTTTTCTTTTTGCTTGTCTCTCTACCTCTCTCAATTTCTCTCACACGCGCACGCACGCACACACACACACACACACACACACACACACACACACACACACACACACACGCGAACACGTACACACGCACACGCGAACACACACACACACACATTCTGGTTTCCGTGTTTTGTGGGGACATTCCATAGACGTAATGCATTTTATACTGCACAAACTGTATATTCTATTCCCCTTCCCTAACCCCAACCATCACAGAAAACTTTCTAATACTTCAAATTTTCAATAAACATCATTCTGTTTGATTTATAAGCTTGTTTCCTCATGGGGACATCAAAATGTCCCCACAAGGTCACAAAAACACTGGTATTCCTATCTTTGTGGGGACAATTGGTCTCCATAACGTGATAATTACCAGGTACACACACACACACACACACACACACAAACACACATTCTGGTTTCCATGTTTTGTGGGGACATTCCATAGACGTAATGTTCTATTCCCTTCCCCTAACTCAAACCCCAACCATCATAGAAACCTTTCTGTTACTTCACATTTTCAATAAACATCATTCTGTTTGATTTATAAGCTTGTTTCTTGGTTTACTGTAATAGCATTTTAATGTCTTTGGTCAAATTAAGCTGTAAAATAAATCGTTTATCCCTTAAAAAAATGAAATGGATTTTGAAAGATATCTACAAACAACGGACAAAAAACTTTAAAGCCGTTTTTCTCAGGTTTTCAGTTGGAAAAAGAGGACAGACAACCTTAATTCAAATGTCTATATCTTTAAAACCATTCAAGATATGACTTTGACTAGGACAGGGGTGTCCACACTTTTTTGTGTGGTGATCTACTTTTAAAATGATAAAGCCGACAAGATCTATCTGCTAAAAAACACAGTTAAATTTTTAATGACAATTTAAAAGCGTATTAGGACTATACTGTATATCTCTACATTGAATTTAAGGCTGTCCCCATTAGGCTACTCCATTCTTTTTGAGGAGTTAAAAAAGTCCTTGAGTACATGTCAAGTACTGCTTAAAATAGCGGAGATGCAGTTTAGTGAAACAAACTAGAAAAAGACAACAGTATCAGAAGCCTCTCTTTAAAAAAAAGAGCAGTGCGACGCGGCTTTCTATTGCTGGGCAACCACCGAGTCAGCTGTCTTGTCAATCAAATATTGAAGCGTGAGCGCTCTTTTGCTGTTAACTGTCATATTAGCAGAAACTTTAAAAAGAGGACGCTTGCTCTGACCTTGTTTGAGGATGAGAGGTGCACAAACACGCAGGAGAGAGTGGAGTCCGGTTCTTCAAAGCCATGCTTCAAAGCAACTGTAAACTTCCCTTACCACAACGTAAGGCCCGCATCTCCCCTCATTCGATTGGACAATGGAAAGACGCGAATGACGTCATGCACTTCTCCGCTCTCAGTGTTCCTTCAAAGGCGCGTGCTGTGGCCGGCGGCAAAAACCGTAAGGCGCTCAGCGCGCATAAACATAGCTTAAACAGCGCGCAAACGCTCCCTGTCCATAGAATATCATTCAAAAAGGCGCCTGCAACTGCCATAAACGCTTTTGGTGTGATTGGCCCCTCTCATAATGCCTATTTCGCCCTCTGTTTTCCGATGCTCATGGAGCATCATATACAGTTAACTTATGTGCGATCTACCGGCATTGCCTTTGCGATCGACTGGTCGATCGCGATCGACGTATTGGACACCCCTGGACAAGGATATCATTTGAAAGCTTATGATCTCCTCTTTCCATTAATACCAAAATCTCAATTTTGAAATTTGGGTCACTGTGACTCATTTTGCTGGATCAGGTCACATATGTCACTCTAAATACACTACTGCTTGGTCGAGCCACGCAGACAGGGGACTACAAGACAGACATTGTCTGTTACCCTTATAAAAGGCTGCGAGAGATACAAACCCAAGTCAATTCCTTCTGAAGATCATGGGGTCAACTTGCTGGTCCAAACCTGTTTGTTAGGAATAAGTGGAATACAGCAGTAAGAAACCTCGCCAGACTCGCCACTGGAGACATCTTTTGGCTATGCGACCAAAATGCACTAAGAGGGCATTTCAAGCTCGGAAGAGTCTTTATGTAAACTCTGATCCAAGAGGGATCGTAAGGGATGTAAATGTTCAAGTTTCTCCAAGTTACTGTGTCCCTGTCCAAAGGTCAGTCAAAGAATCTGCATATTGTGACTGGAAAAGGGTCTGTCAAGGTACTATGCTGCTTTGAGCGAGTATAAGAGCCTGATACCTGTTTAAACACTGTGCTGGATTGGAAACCTACCATAGAACTTTGAGGAGACAGCCAATAAGCCCTGAAGCTCTGTTTGTTTAACAGATGGTGTACTTTGAATGCTACACTTACACACTGACAGCGGCAATAGCAACAATGACACTATGTAAATCACATCATTATTCTTTAGCGTATATTTAACTTAATGGACAATGTAGCTTTGGTCTGTGTTAAATAACCCAGAAAAATAAATGAATGGATGGAAAATTTCACAAAGGCCTAATCATTGAGTGGAATCCAGTTTATATCTTCAAAATTATTGAGAACCTTCAAGTGTGGGAAAGCGCACAGTCAGATAATACAATTGACAATAAGGTTTAAACTTTTTATGGGAATGAACTGAAAAACAGAAAGATGATTAAATAGAATACCCAATTAAACAAAATTTAGATGGCTTCTGGGAATCTTGATGATTACCAGGGGCAAAAAGTGTCAGCCCTGCGTTCTGTGGCAATTGCCGACCTTTGCCTATGGTAAGTCCACCCCTGACTACTACTCACCTCACAAACAGGGACAAGTCTCACGATCCTTTTCTTCCTCAGATATGTGCGTTGCTGTTGGTAACTTATAGATGGTTTTATCAGATGTGTGTGTGTTGTCCCGGTTGCGTGTCTGGAAAGAACTTAACTTCCGGTGTCTGTTTGTTTAATGGTCTGACTAGTGGCTAAACTGAACTCTAGAACAAATACCTCATCAAAAATAACAAATGTTTTGGTTTTCTACAGACGAAGGAAGACGGCTATCATGGATCACTGATATGTGAAGGGAGATTTGTCAGCTGATCTGTGGTTAACATTGTATACACTATATAGTACACATTTTACACAGTAACGTTTGCTCGGTGATACGCTTCAGCTATGATTTGATAATTTACTTGTTGAATGTCAAATAAATACTGTAAAACCAAACACATTGTAATCACTGATGCCTTTGCTTACATGATGAAATTCCATACACCTCTTTTGGCAATTCGGAAAAAACGACATATAAATTCAAATAAATAAATTCATAATACCAATAGATTCAAGGATTTAGGCTAGAAGGGGGCTATTCAAAGTCAGTCTGAAAATGAGCTAATTCATGGCTACGTACAGACCATGCATAAAACATTTTACAGAAATGAAATGAAACACCCTGTAATTGCTGATAACTTTGCTTACAAGATGAAATAGCATACATTTCATACAAGGTATTTTGTCAAAAAACACATATAATCAAATTCAAGTTTATTTGAGCTAGAATTGGATTACTTACAGTCAGGCAATACTTAACTGAGACATTGAAATGATGGCTATTGCTTTCTGGGCTAGTACTGATATGTAAATTGGGATGCAGTTCAAGTGCCCTGTGAGTGTTTGGAAGTTAACACTCTGGGGTCGACGGCGGCGCGGGCGCCGCAAAGTCTTTATTTTTCAATCACTCCGCAAAGAGAGTTAGATAACTCTGCTGATTTTGAACATACAGATATGATTTATACATCATTTAAAACGTTAAAGTGTCTAGTTTTTATCTGTCCACTCCCAATAAAAACAGAATGTTGTGCGTTTCACAAAATTAAGAAAATAAACATGATGCGTGTTTTGTTCTCTCTCCCTCAGTGAAGTCTTTTCAGAAACACGTCAGAAAAATTAACTGTAACTTAACGAATACTTGTCATATAAACAAAAGATACATGTGTACATAATGCTTGGAATGTCTGCTTTTGGAAGATGTAAGTGAAATTGAAAACAAATATTGTAATTCGTTGTTAACTGTGTTAGAATAGGGAGATGTACCGTCTTTCTCGTGTTCCTGCATTATCTATAATGAGCCACGCCCCGCTCCATTGAAGAGAAGAGCAGAGATCATCCATATTCATTAGTCAACCCCAGTCAATGGAGACTCCGTCTCTATAGCCATTCAGTGATGTGTTGAGTTTTAATCCAAGTGTTGGTGACATGACATCTACTTGTTTACTCAGACTGTAACTTAAGTTATCTCCAGACGCGAGTGTGTGTGCTTCATCAAACAGACGCGATCGACGTCCAAACGCACACACAAATACCTCATATTTGACGCGCTTTGTGGTATCGTTATAAAATATGCGATTGTAAACATCACATCTACTTGTTTACTCGTGCCTAAAGTTATATACAAACAGACGCGAGTGTGTGTGCTTCGTCAGTGACGTGATGTCCAAACGCACACACAAACACGATGCCTCATATTTGACGCGCTTTGTGGTATTCTTATAAAAGGTGCGATTGCAAATATCACATCTACTTGTTTACTCGCGCATAAAGTTATCTCCAAACAGACGCGAGTGTGTGCTTCGTCAGTGTGACGGGATCGATGTCCAAACGCAAACACAAACACACGATGCCTCATATTTGACGCGCTTTGTGGTAAATTTGTAAAATATGCTCTCTCGCCTGTAAATACAAGTTATCTCCAGGCGCTTTCTTTGTGCTTCCGTCAGACGCGGTTGACGGCCAAACGCACACACAATGTCTCATATTTGACGCACTTTTGTATTAAGACGCATCTAAACACATCTAAAACCCTGTTTGTTCGCGTATATCTCTGCACAGTAAGTTTATTTAACGCAGGATCACACATGGGAAGGCATTTCTTTTGTGTTGCTTTCACAAACAAACAAGTAACAAGGCGTCGTCTTACTGCCTAAAGGCTCATTATGCAGCTCATTATGCAAGTGTTTTGTTCAGCTGTCAATCACAGACTATTAAAGAGCTTCCAGCCTCCTTGCATATTGCCTTCCTAACCAAAAAGTGACTTTGAAATTGTAAATCAATATATTGTCTTATGTAGGCGAGTAAGCAGAATGATTTTCACATCATTTTAAAGAAAAAACTCTAGACTACTAGATCCTGTTTTGAAAAGTCTAACATGTTTAGTATGTTTTTTTTGGACTTATATCAGTGACTTAAAAAATTAGCTTTTTCAAAAACCACGCATAAACATTTTTCTCTCAAAAATACAAACATGTACATACATGTTGATCATATAATATAGTAGCCCAGTTTATGCTGAACACAGTGTTATAAGACTTTTGCCATTATTATGTTTTTAAGCAACTGAAAAAAGCACAAATGTCAGTGCATGTCAAAACTTCTCCAGGGCCCTAAAAACCCCTTAGACCCCAGAGGGTTAATCAGGATGATTTTACCGAGTGGCCAGAAAATCTTTTAACTCATTCACCGCCAGCCTTTTTGAGAAAAGTTGCCCACCTGCATTTTTTGTGATTTTAACAAAATTTTCACAAAATTCCTTGCAGGAAAAATCATTTTCTATAAATATATAAACATACAAATTATATCAAATTAAAGAACACACCCTCTGCTTTCAAACAAACAATAAACAAACAAACAAACAAACAAACAAAATGGGGAAAAAACGTTTCATTATATATTTACTTTTTCTACTTAATTTAACCACTGAAATATGGATATTTCTCTTCAAAAATACAACATTTTGAGCAAAAAGCTTAAAAAATTGCGTTTTTGTAAAGGAATTTATGTTAGAGATCAGACTCAGAATGACTATCAAACATAAAGGCAGTTAAAATAAATCATTAACTCTTTTTAACTTCCGTTTTTGATAAATTCGATTTGGCCATCTGGTGGATAAAAGCGGTATTACACTTTCACTTTGAAATTCGTCCAAAAAGGCATATTTATTAGTTAAATATGAACTCATAAATGACGAGATAACTCGTCAATGGCGGTGAATGAGTTAACAGGAAGAGATTGATTGATCTAAATGGCAAAAATAGTTTAAGGCTATGGTCAAGGCTTTATCAAAAACAACACTGGTAGACAATTGTTTGTGATTGATATAATAGTGCTTTATTACTTTCCAAAAGTAAAGACAAATAAATTTTAACAGCAATGTTAAAAACAGTTTCAATCAAAGCTTCAATCAGATGGATTCGAGAGACACTGGTTCAACATTATCTGCATCAGAGTCAAGTGTCTTTTATTCTTAAACATAAATTTATATTAAACTTAAATAAAATTATATTAAACAGTTTATAGTCGCAGTCTGGTTCTCTTCTGATGTCATCTGTTGGATGCTCTTTTGTAACCTGTGCCTTCTGTTAGCTCTCTGTTTGGCTCTTCTTCATTGCATCTCTCTCTCTTTACTCTGTAAAAATATACCTTTTCTACAATATTTGATTTTCCTTTAACCTCCTAAGACCCGACCTTTGGTTTGCCTTTTTTTTTTAATTTCTTCCAACTATTTGGGGGTGGGAAGAATATTTTTCTTTGAACATGAAGCAGTGTAATTGTCCACGTTTGTGTACAACAGCTTCCAGTTATACAGAATTAAGTATTATGGTGCAAACATCAAAAAATGTGATGTCCACATATATGTGGACCCACCAGGTCTTAGGAGGTTAAAGGCAGGCAAGGTAATTTAATCCAGAAACATTATAGTTATGCTGGTTTGAAGTCTTTTGTGCCTGATAACAATTACTATGTTAAGTTGTCTAAATGTACTTAAATATATGTAATATGGGGACAAATGCAATTTTTGCTTCTCCTCTGTCAGTATGTTTTTGCATACCTTTGCACACCTTGTTTATGCAGACATCATACATCATTGGCATATTTACATGCACTGTGTAAACAGAGGGAGAATGGCAGACAACCAAACTTTCCTGCTGAACTGATAGAGTAGCACTTGCACTGGAGCCACAAAGCGAAAGACATTTTTTTAAACAGCAACGACAAAAAATCTTCTGGATTAGTAAAGAGCAAAACCCCAAATTTACATAGGTACTTGAAATGCAAAGTCTGATTCATTTCCGCGAACCGACTCTTTTCGCACAGTTCAGCTCATTGAACCAGTTCAAAAAGCTGATTCACCAGTTCCTGACGTCGTCAAGAAATGACATCACTACGCATTTATTGTATCGATGAAACATTCAAATAAAGTCGTTTGTGTCAACACATTAAAAAATGTAAATGAAAATTTGTTTTTGTTAAGGCATAGCTAGTTTATTGCCTTTTATTCACAAGTTAGTAATGTTTGTGGTCACAGTTTAAATTGTGGATCATAAATAATAAATAAATAAATAAATAGTAAATGCAAGATATAACTGACCAGTTTTGACAAGCCTACAACTTGAATAAGATTCCTAAAAGTCACTGATGCACAATTGCGGATGTGTAAGTATAAATAATAAATAAACTTGTATGTTAAACTTCCTTAAACAACTACAATATGATTTGCATGCACAATAAATCGTACCAAAACTAAAGCTTTTTAATAAAACAAGCATATCACGAAACTAATAAAACAAGACACTTTGCGCATCAGGCTCGTTTAAATCCTCTGAGATTCACACGCAGTGTCCACAAGTCATCTGTCAGAATCGTCAGCAATCCTCACCTCGGCAATCATCAACAAACTTTGTTTGGTTCTTTTTGAATCCGACGTGCTATTTCGGCTGTGCGACCTTGCGTCATCAACCCGGAACATGCCCAAAACTAAAGTTCCATTTGTGAACCGGCTCGACCGGTTACTTCCCAAAAACCGGTTCAAAAGAACGATTCGTTCAAGAACCCAACATCACTAATAGGTACTGCTTTTCCACAATGGAGACAGCTGCATGAAGGTTCTGAAAGGGTTTCTTTTGAACAGATAGTATCATTATATTTTGATGGATTTAGATAGTAATAAATTTTGTTGCTTGTGTAGTTTATGTAATTTTACTAATTAGCGTAACAATATTTATATGTTTTTAAAATGACAAGCAAACTAATTTATCTACACAATCAAAAGCTTGCTGCATCTTATTCCGATTTAAAGCAGTTGTTTGTGTTTTTAATCTAATGCATAACGTTTTTCTACTCGATATTAACAAGACTCCATAATATGAAAATTGACAATTATATGCTTATATATGCTAGTACATACATACATATTATCACTTATAATAGTATACATTCTGAGATTAAAGATTCAGTAACTGCAACCCATTTTTGCATCATCATCATCACTACTTGGATACTTGGATAGACATAAATCAAACTAACCTTGGGTTACCAAAAAAAAACCTAAAACAAAAGTAATTGCATAATTGTGATATTCATCATCAATATACATAAAGTTAATATTTAGGTCAAACTACTTCTACTTCTATATAAATTGTTTACACTATGTTTTGCTAAATTTACCATATTATTATTTTGAATAAATGGCTATCTACCATAACATATAATTTCTTAATTTGTTATATTTTCTCATGTGATCTTCTTAAATCCTTTGAAAAAGACAAAAACAATGTTATTGTGATAAACTAGGAGATCAACACACTGTATTTTAAGGTATTGAATAATATTATATAATCATATATTCAGCAAACACTGGATATAAACACAGATTATAAAAGCATAACTTCATAAACATAAGTCTTTGATACTCACCCTCCTCTCTAATAGCACACAAAGTTAAGTTTCTCCATACAGTCTCTGTTCTCCCAGCGCTGAGTTTTCAGGTTTAGAGATCCACAGTAAGTGTATTTAACAGGACAGGCTGGCAGTTGGGCACTAAGGTCTCCCAGATCCTCACCACTCAACCAGAACCATGAGCCTGCCATGAACCGTAGACCTGTCCATACAGTTGATGTATTATCAATGGTTTGGTTGGCTTGGATGAGATGTAAATCTGTTGGCAGACTGGCCAGATCAGTGTGATGAGTCCTGCAGTATTGTAACGCGTCCTCCCAGCTCTTATTCTCTTTAACCACAATCAGTTCAGTGTCCCAATTGTAGCAGAAGTATCCGTGTAAATCGGTACATTTCTTGTCATTCAATTGGCCATTTTTCACTGTAGCGCAGGGGTCACTGTTTGGTTGTCCTAATTCCCAGTTGATAAAAGTTCTATTGCTTCCATCACTCCACTGCCACTTTTTTGAGATCCATTGCAGACCAATCCAGTTTTCTGAATTTGGGCTTAACGCGTTGATTTCCTCCTGGCTGTCAACACTTAACAGGTCTACATAGTAGCTTCTGCAGTGACTTTGAGCTTGTGTCCATGTCGTGACGTTACTAAAATAAAGTTGTTGTCTTTTCAGAGCTGTTGTCAGCTCACAATGAGCTGACAGGAGAAGAGCAAACATGATAATCTTCATCTCTTCTGTGAAGGGCGAGTCAGTAAACACTCTCCTAAAACACACTTTATATAGCCAAACTTTACATTTGTTAATCAAAGATGTATGTAAATAAACACCTTAGAAAATCAACGGAAAAAAGCTCAGAAATAAAGTTTAATAAATAAATGAAGAAGAATCTGTTTTTAGATGCTTCTACTCAGCAACTTTCATTAAATGGTTTGTGTTGCAAAGTTGATATATTGTTTATATGCAAATTTCATTTTTGCATCTTGTTTCCTTAAGCTGAAATTCTTGTAGGTGTCCATTGCCTTAAAGGGATAATTCAACTAAAAACGAAAATTCTTTCATAATTTTCTCATACTCATCTTGTTATTAATCTGTATTTCTTGTTTCTGATGAACACAAAAGAAGATTTTTTATAAATGATTGTAAGCACACAGCTGATTGTAACCATTGACATCCATAGTAGAATAACAAATACAATGGAATTCAATGGGTACTGTTAAAGGTGTAGCATCATTTATCAAAATATCTTCATCATTTATCACAATACTTATTTGTTTTTCCTTCTATGGAAGTCAATGGTTACAATCTCTGCCTGAATCCTAATTTGCCTGCTTATACTATTCACTAAAATCACACCTACTTTTTTTCCTATGGGAAAGTGTAGGCATTTGTGTGCTTTGAAGAGATGAGACATGCATGATTTGCATGTGAGGGGTTACCTGAGTTGACAGAAAATCTGTAAACAGGAAGAGATAGATTGGTCTAAATGCTAAAAATAAGTCAAGTTAAAAAAAATACTGGTAGATGATTGTTTGTGATTAATATAATAGTGCTTTATTACAAGAAAATAGAAGAAATGTTAAAATCAGAGCATTAATCAGATGGATTTCCAGCATTTAGAGATACTGGTTAAACATTATCTGCTCCAGAGTCAAGTGTCTTTTATTCTCAAATAGTTTATAGTCGCAGTCTGGTTCTCTTCTGATGTCATCTGTTGGATGTTCTTTTGTAACCTGTGCCTTCTGTTAGCTCTCTGTTTGGCTCTTTTTCATTGCATCTCTCTATCTTTACTCTTTAAAAATATACCTTTTCTACAATATTTGATTTTCCTTTAACCTCCTAAGACCCGACCTTTGGTTTGTCTTTTTTTCAGATTTCTTCCAGCTATTTTGGGGTTAGTAAAAATAAAAATAAACATAATAACCAAATATTTTTCTTTGAAAATGAATCAGTGTAATTGTCCACGTTTGTGTACAGCTTCTAGTTATACAGAATTAAGTATGGATACACCAGGTCTTAGGAGGTTAAAGGCAGGCAAGGTGATTTAATCCAGAAACATTTTAGTTATGCTGGTTTAAAGTCTCTTGTGCCTGTAACAATCACTATGTTAAAGGCGGAGTCCATGATGTTTGAAAGCCAATGTTGATATTTGAAATCACCTAAACAAACACGCCCCTACCCCAATAGAATCTGGACCTTCTGTTGATAGACCCGCCCCACACATACGCAAACCGGCATTTGATTTGATTTGATTGGCTATAAGTGTGTTTTGGTAGTCGGCCCGTCTCCTTTTCCAACGCGTTTTTCAAACATCGTGGACTCCGCATTTAAGTTGTCTTAATGTACTTAAATATATGTCGTATGGGGACAAATGCAATTTTTGCTTCTCCTCTGTCAGCGTGTTTTTGCATAACTTTGCGCACCCTGTTTATGCAGACATCATACATTGTTAGCACATTTACATGCGCTGTGTAAACAGAGGGAGAATGGCAGACAACCAAACTTTCCTGCTGAACTGATACAGTAGCACTTGCACTGGAGCCACAAAGCGAAATAAATTTTTTGAAACAGCACAACAAAAATCTTCTGGATTAGTAAAGAGCAAAACCCCAAATTTACATAGGTACTTGTAATGCAAAGTCCGATTCATTTCCGCGAACCGACTCTTTTCGTACAGTTCAGCTCATTGAACCGGTTCAAAAAGCTGATTCACCGGTTCCTGACGTCGTCAAGAAATGACATCACTACGCATTTATTGTATCGATGAAACATTCAAATAAAGTCGTTTGTGTCAACACATTAAAACATCTAAATAAAAAGTTGTTTTTGTAAAGGCATAGCTAGTTTATTGTTTTTTATTCACAAGTTATATAATGTTTGTGGTCACAATTTCAATCGTGTATCATAAATAATAAATAAATAGTAAATGCAAGATATAACTGACCAGTTTTGACAAGCCTACAACTTGAATAAGATTCCTAAAAGTCACTGATGCACAATTGCGGATGTGTAAGTATAAATAATAAATAATCTTGTGTGTTAAACTCATTGGTCTTCCTTAAACAACTACAATATGATTTGCATGCACAATAAATCGTACTAAAACTAAAGCTTTTTAATAAAACAAGCATATCAAGAAGCAAATAAAACAAGAAACTTTGTGCATCAGGCTCGTTTAAATCCTCTGTGATTCACACGCAGTGTCAGCAACTCATCCGTCAGAATCGTCGGCAATCCTCGCCTCGGCAATCATCAACAAACTTTGTTCAGTTCTTTTTGAATCCGACGTGCTATTTCGGCTGTGCAACCTTGCGTCATCAACCCGGAACATGCCCAAAACTAATGTTCCATTTGTGAACCGGCTTAAAAGAACGATTCGTTCAAGAACCTAACATCACTAATAGATACTGCTTTTCCACAATGGAGACAGCTGCATGAAAGGGTCTGAAGAGGTCTCTTTTAACAGATAGTATCATTATATTTCGATGGATTTAGATCGTAATAAATTTTGTTGTTTATGTAATTTTACTAATTAGCGTAACAATATTTATATGTTTTTAAAATGACAAGCAAACTACTTTATCTACACAACCAAAAGCTTGCTGCATCTCATTCCGATTTAAAGCAGTTGTTTGTGTTTTTAATCTAATGCATAACTTTTTTCTACTCTATATTAACAAGACTCCATAATATGAAAATTGACAATTATATGCTTATATATGCTAGTAAAGTGGTTTTCAAACTGGGGGCCGTTTTATGACATTTTATGAAATACATTAATTTATCATGAATTCTATGTAATGAAACCTAAAAAATAAGGCTACTACCCAAAAGCACTACTTTTTGTATAATTTAATGTTTTTTTTTTATTAAAATGTTGAGTTTTAGAACAGCTTTGTCATAAATTTACTTTGGGGGGCCGGCGAAGGAATGCACCGTACACAAGGGGGGCCGCACGCTGAAAAAGTTTGGGAACCACTGTGCTAGTACATACATACAGTACATATTATCACTTATAATAGTATACATTCTGAGTTTAAAGATTCAATAACTGCAACCCATTTTTTTTTGCATCATCATCACTACTTGGATACTTGGATAGACATAAATCAAACTAACCTTGGGTTACAAAAAAAAGTAATTGCATAATTGTGATATTCATCATCAATATACATAAAGTTAATATTTAGGTCAAACTACTTCTACTTCTATATAAATGGTTCACACTATGTTTTGCTAATTTACCATATTAATATTTTGAATAAATAGCTATATACCATAACATAAAATTTCATAATTTGTCATGTTTTCTCATGTGATCTTCTTAAAGCCTTTGAAAAAGACAAAAACAATGTTATTGTGATAAACTAGGAGATCAACACACTGTATTTTAAGGTATTGAATAACATTATATAATCATATATTCAGCAAACACTGGATATAAACACAGAGTATAAAAGCATAACTTCATGAACATAAGTCTTTGATACTCACCTTCCTCTCTAATAGCACACAAAGTTAAGTTTCTCCATACAGTCTCTGTTCTCCCAGCGCTGAGTTTTCATGTTTAGAGATCCACAGTAAGTGTATTTAACAGGACAGACTGGCAGTTGGGCACTAAGGTATCCCAGATCCTCACCACTCAACCAGAACAATGAGCCTGCCATGAACCGTAGACCTGTCCATACAGTTGATGTATTACTAATGGTTTGGTTGGCTTGAATGAGATGTAAATCTGTTGGCAGACTGGCCAGATCAGTGTGATGAGTCCTGCAGTATTGTAACGCGTCCTCCCAGCTCTTATTCTCTTTAACCACAATCAGTTCAGTGTCCCACGTGTAGCAGAAGTAATCGTGTGAATCTGTACATTTCTTGTCTCTCAATTGGTCATTTTTCACTGTAGCGCAGTCGTCATTGTGTGATTCTCCACCTGCCCAGTTGATAAAAGTTCTATTGCTTCCATCACTCCACTGCCACTTGTTTGAGATCCATTGCAGACCAATCCAGTTTTCTGACTTTGGGCTTAACGCGTTGATTTCCTCCTGGCTGTCAACACTTAACAAGTCTACATAGCAGCTTCTGCAGTGACTTTGAGCATCTGTCCATTCTGAGTTATTACTAAAATGAATTTGTTGTCTTTTCAGAGCTGCTGTCAGCTCACAATGAGCTGACAGGAGAAGAGCAAACACGACAATCTTCATCTCTTCTGTAAAGGTGAGTCAGTCAAGACAGTCCTAAAACACACTTCATATAGACATACGTTAAATTTGTTAGTCAATAATGTATGTAAATGAACACCTAAGAAAATCTTTGAAAAAAAGCTCAGAAATAAAGTTAAATAAATAAAAGGAGAATAATCTGTTTGTAGATGCTTCTGCTCAGCAACTTTCATTAAATGGTTTGTGTTGCAAAGTTGATATATTGTTTATATGCAAATTTCATTTTTGCATCTTGTTTCCTTAAGATGAAATTCTTGTAGGTGTCCATTGCCTTAAAGGGATAGTTCAACTAAAAATAAAAATGCTTACATAATTTTCTCATACTCATCTTGTTATTAATCTGTATTTCTTTTTTTTTTAGATGATTGTAAGCACACAGCTAACCATTGACTTAGAATAACAAATACGATGGAATTCAATGGGTACTGTCAAATGTGTAGCATCATTTATCAAAATATCGTCATCATTTATCACAATACTTATGTGTTTTTCCTTCTATGGAAGTCAATGGTTACAATCGATGTCTGCATCCCAATTTGCCTACTTATACTATGCCCTAAAAGCACACCTACTGTTTTTGTTATGGGAAAGTGTAGACATCTGTGAGCTTTAAAGAGATGAGACATACTTTAAAGTTATATTTTTGGGCCATTTTGCCTTTATTGATAGAAAGTAGTAATTGAAAGGCGACAGGAAAGTACAGGGTAGAGAGAGGGGTATGGGATCGGCAAAGGACCTCGAGCCGGGATTCGAACTCGGGTCGCCGGAAGTGCGTTTGCACCATATGTCGGAGCACTGTCCACTACACCATCGGCTCCGACGAGATGAGACATACTTAATCTAATTTCAACTACTATTTATTCCTAATTTGTGTGAATTGGGGATTTGTGGCAAGTGTCCTGTGAGTGTTTGTAAGTGTTTTTACTGTGATTTGCAAGTGAGGGGGTTACCCGAGCTGACAGAGAATCTGTTAACAGTAAGAGATAGATTGGTCTAAATGCTAAAAATAAGTCAAGGGTTTTTTTAAAAAAACAATACTTGTAAATTATTGTTTGTGATTAATAATAGTGCTTTATTACAAGTAATTAGAAGTAATGTTAAAAACAATCAGAGCTTTAATCAGATGGATTTCCAGCATTGAGAGTAAACATTATCTGCTTAAATAACATAAGAGTCAAGTGTCTTTAATTCTCAGTTTGTAGTCGCAGTCTGGTTCTCTTCTGATGTCATATTTTTCCTTTTAAAGGCAGTGTAGTTGATTTGATCCAAAAAAATAGTTTTAGTTATGCTGGTTAAAAGTCTCCTGTGCCTGATAACAATCACAGTGTTAAGTTGTCTAAATGTATTTAAATATATGTTGCAGGCACCATACGTCATTATTGCATTTACATCCGCTGTGTAAACAGAGGGAGAATGGCAAACAACCAAACTTTCCTGCTGACAAGTGACACTTGCACTGAAACAACATAGCATAAGACTTTTTTTTACGGTGACGACAAAAAACGTATGGCTTAGTAAATTGTAGAAACCTGAATTTACATAGGTATTGCTTTTCCACAACAGAGACATATGGGGAAGGCAAAGGATCTGAAAGTATTTCTTTTGGACTAATAATATAAAATTAAAGGCAGGATAGGCAGGATCTCTCTCGCGACCATGGCACCACCCCTGTTGCTACAGGATCTGCCCACACATGCACACACCCGATTGATTTGAACGTGCACGAGGCACTCTAAGAAGAGCAAAAGTACGGCAGAGAAAGAGCATTCAGAACTCACAGTACCTGCATATGCAGTCAGCGAAGACAACAAGGCCAAAAAAAGGAATAAACAAAGAAATCAAACGGCTTTTCCTAGAGTTGACGATGCGGTAGCGGTATTGTCTCCGGAGTGTAACGTTAGTCTTAATCAGGGTCAACAATGCTTTCATCACGGAAACTCTTCCACGCAAAACACTGTATATGTTATGAATCTTCCACAAAATTCACCTTCATCACAGTGTAACTGATGGTAATGAAAAAAACTTGTATCAATGTAACCTGTTTTAGCTTTGTCTTATACAAAGGACTAGCTCGTTTGTTACAGAATCAAACAAAATATATTTTAAACTGTACCAGTATTGATATGCTAGCTTAATAGTGAGTACTAAAAGCCATCCTATTTGTTTATATTCATAGTGATAAAGTTAGGTGTATTATTACATGTGATTGTGACATGATGTTACTACATGCTCCTTCCTCTCCGCAGAGCCGGTCGGCGTCGCGCGTTCATGTGTTTTGGGGGCGTGGGTTTAGAAGAAAATCAGAAGGGAGGGGTGGAGTAAATGGAAATAATTAGTTGTGTTTAAAACAGTCATGAGAGGTCTTATTATACTCTCTTTTTCAGAGTACTTACATTTTACTTATGTATTGGTATATAAAGACAGTTTAAACACATTTGGAAAAAAGTGTTTTAGACTTTTTTAACCTTAAACCTGCCTACTCTGCCTTTAACAGACCTCCATAAAATGCTAATTATGTAAGGAATAATTGATGACGGGCCATTGAATTATAAGAAAATAATGCACACCCAAGGTTGTGCCGTTACACCGCGGGTGTGCATTATTTTCTAATAATTCAAAGGACTGGAGTCAAATTTCCGCTTATACCACGGTTACCACAAACATTGCTTTGTGCCTATTTTTAGGGCATTTGAAAAGTTAGGTGTGCGGTTATCAAAAAATTATGCATAGCCATGGAACATTTCTCAACCAATCAGAAAACAGCATTCAACAGACCCGTGGTATAAATGCTAATATCCACACATACATGTATATACACATATTACCACTTATAATATAATAGTATACATTCTCAGTTAAGGCATTCAATAACTGCAAACCATTTTATGCATCATCACTACTTAGATTACAAACACAGACATAAATTAAACATCATCATACAGAAAGTATATATTCAGGTCAAATATTACCCATAAGCACTACTTTTATATAAATTGTTCATACTATGCTTTGTAAATTTACCATATTATTATTTTAAATAAATAGCTACCTAGACATAACTTATTTCATTTGTCATTGTTTTGCATGTGATCTTCTTAATGCTTTTGAAAAAAAGACAAAAAAGTACATGTTAGTAGAGGTATTGTACAAGAATTTCCGTATTGAATAGCATTATGTAATCATTTATTTAGCAAACACTGAATATCCACACAGAGTATAATAGCATAATGTTGAATATTTGATACTTGCCCTTCTCTCTAATAGCACACAAAGTTAAGTTCCTCCATACAGTTTCTGTTCTCCCAGCGCTGGGTTGTCATGTTTAGAGATCCACAGTAAGTGTAATTGGCAGGACAGGCTGGCAGCTGGGCACTAACGTATCCCAGATCCTCATCACTTAACCAGAACCATGAGCCTGCCAGAAACCGTAGACCTGTCCACACAGTTGATGTATCAGCAATGGTTTGTTTGGCTTGGGTTAAATGTAAATTTGTAGGCAGACTGGCCAGATCAGTGTGATGAGTCCTGCAGTATTGTAACGCGTCCTCCCAGCTCTTATTCTCTTTAACAACAATCAGTTCAGTGTCCCACTTGTAGCAGAAGTAAGTGTGTGACTCCGTGCATTGCCTGTCATTCAAATAGCCCTTGTTCACCATAGCACAAATGTTTTTGACTTTTTCGTTTGGTTGACCATCTGCCCAGATATTAAAACTGCTATCGCCTCCATCACTCCACTGCCAGTTGTTTGTAGGCATCAGTCGCAAACCAACCCAGCTGTATGAGTTTGAACTTTGTAACGCTGTAATTTCCTCCTGGCTGTCAACACTGGACAGATCTACATAGTAGCCTCTGCAAAAGCTTTGAGCTTGTGTCCATGTCGTATCATTACTAAAATAAAAGTGTTGTCTTTTCAGAGCTGTTGTCTGCTCACAATGAGCTGACAGGAGAAGAGCAAACACGACAATCTTCATCTCTTCTGTGAAAGGTGAGTCAGTCAGCACTCTCCTTAAACACACTTTATATAGGCAAACTTTACATTTGTTAGTAATGTATGCAATGTATGCAAATTATTACATAAGAAAATCAATGGAAAAAGCTCAGAAACAAAGTTTAATGAATGAAAGAAGCCAGAACTCATCATTATCTGTTTTAAGATGCTTTTACTCAGCAACTTTCTTTAAATGGTTTGTGTTGCAAAGTTGATATATTGTTTATATGCAAATGTCATTTTTGCATCTCGTTTCCTCAAGCTGAAATTCTTGTAGGTGTCCTGTCTTAGAGGACCAGTGTCATGCAAAGTTTATCTCCAACTTGCCTCAGCACACCTTGCTAGTAAGCTTAGCAAGACCTTAATTAGCTGCTTTACGTGTGTTTGATAAGGGTTGCAGGTAAACCCCTGCCTTAAAGGGATAGTTCACCCAAAAATGAAAATTTTCATCATTTTCCATTTTTTCTCTTGTCTGGTTAAAACTACACCATTCTCAGTAGTAACTGAGGTATGGTCTGGCAAAGCTTCATGGACAAATCATTTCCAAAGGGGTGTCACCAACGGACGTCTCTATGCCTCTGTGTCCAATTGGATAGACCTAAAACCAATCACAGCGATGAAGGAGATGATGTATGCAGAGCTATATCCAACATGATCTCACAAAGTTCCGAAGGGAAAATTGTAAGAAAATAGGACAAAACAGTTGAGTAACCAATCAGTGAGAATGCCACGGAAAAAGACAGTCCGTAGCAGGGCCACGGAAAAACGCGGAGATCCGTGAGAATGCCACGGAAAAATGAGCACAAAATTCCGTGACTATGCAATGGAAATTCGTGAGATCAGGTTGGCTATATCAGACTTTTGTCGGATCCAGTCGGTAAGACAGCGATAACATCTTTTTTAGATATGAAGGCTTCGAGTGTTGTTCTTTGCTCGGGTTTCAAAAAAAAGGAAAAGTTTAAATCGTTTAATAAAGACGCGATTCGAGTGATGTTCCACAGCGGTCTCCATCTTTGTAATGTACAAAATCTGCTTCACCATTGATGTGCTCATCATTGTGTAAAGCTCGCCCCAACGTTTCTGATTGGTGCTGCGATATCTCTGCATTAGAAATGGGCTTTAATGGCCTCTTTGCCAGACTCAGGCGCGGAGCAATGGGCTCGCCCATATTGACAGCTGGCCCGCCCAATCAGAAATAAAAAAAATATATACTACTCTGTATAGTTAGACATGGATACTACTTTATGTGGTGTATTTTATCTATAGCATGTTATGTTAAAAACAGTAAAATTATAAGTAAGCCTGATAACTATTTAAAAACTACTTTAAAGCAGTTTGAATGTTGCGTTACAGTATGGTTCTAATGTGAAAAATATTCTTGTCAGTCATATATCTTGTCAGTCATTACTATCCTCACTAACAAGTGAAACTGTCAGAAAATGAAGTGAAAGCATAATTAAACCCATTATTCCTTTCGTGTTCACGTCTGATATGCAAGCTCCTCGTCTCCGCTCTTCACGAATAGGCTACCCGCTTGCTCTTGTGCTCATCAAAAAGTGAATTAAATGTTTATTTATTTGTCATTTTGTTTAACTTCAGAGTCTAACATTATTCCGCCATTTCCTTTTTTCGTTCTTTATTTAGTAAGTTAACTTAAATATGTGAGAACGAAAATATATTTTTATTGATTTGCATGAAGAGAATATGATGTTAGAAGCTTCATTTTAAGCAACTTTAATAGGCTATTTAAAAAAGTATTAGGTTTTTTGTGTTAATTTATTTTTCTTGTCACTGTGTGCAGGTTCTTTTTTTGTAGGCTATGACAGCCCAATAACTTTTGTTTACCAAAAAGGCTTAAATTATGTCACGTTGCATTACGATTTAAAGTATTAATAATGTCAAAAATGTTACATGCAGTTCGTGTGTGTGTGTGTGTGTGTATGCTGTTTAAATTAGTGTTCTCACCAATACGCTTGTGATTCATGAAGTTTTGACAAATAGTATAAACTTGTTATAGTTTCTTATTCAAAAGTGACACACATAGATTCAGGCCCACCCCGACTTAATCCATGCCCACCCATTTGTCACGTTCTGCATCCGCCACTGGCCAGACTACTTGCAGAGCAAATCTAAATTTGCCGGAAGTTGCCTGGGTTATTCAGGCTAATGTTTCTCATGTTGTTGTAAATCTGAATGAATTAATTTTTTTTCTGATGAACATAACAAAAGATATTTTGATAAATAATGGTAAGCACGCAGCTGATTGTAGCCATTGACTTCTATAGTAGCAAAAACAAATACGATAGGATTCAATGAGTACCGTCAACTGTGTGCTTACCATCATTTATAAAATATCTTATTCTGTGTTCATCAGAAATAAATAATTTCATACAGATTTAGATCAAAACATAAGGATGAGAAAACTGTGACAGATTTTTAATTTTTGGATGAACTATCCATTTAAAGAAACTAGCTCAGAGATGTCATTTATTTTCAATAAACAATTTGGGCCTTAAATGATTAAACACTTTTAAATAATAAGCTGCTGATATGAGACCAAATATGGAACAATAAGAGGTTGAACCACAGCTAGTGATGGTCTATGGTTTGGAAAACCCTACCCATGCCCTGCATAAGCCTCTCCGTCTCTTGCTATTAGAGGAAGATCGGACAGGGCTTTATGCGAAGAAGGCTGGTCACAACCCACTCGGTAACAATTAGATGACAGTGGGAAGCATTCCTGTTCCAGCGGGACAGAGGGAATGATGCAAAAGCCAGATCCTCCTCAGTGATGTTTTAAGTGGAATTTGCATAAATTGAATAACTCCAAAAGGACTTACTGCATATAGACGTCTCTGGGGTGACTTCAAGAGACTACATCATTACAAAGATAAAAAAATAAAGTCACTAGAACGTAATCAATTAATATAAATAGTAATTGTCTGTGACTTTTACGGTCAAATTTCCTGATTTGTCTTTGTGGTGTTTCGAGGAACATTTTGTATGAATTTGTTTGCACTGTAGAGAAGAGCGTGGACACATGTAATGTAGGACGAAAGTAACAAAGTGATTTTCTCAAAGCCCTGACTACATTTTACAAAATATTGTACCTTGTAATTTGATAATCGTTTACCTCAGTTAAAATTACATGTTGTGTTTATAGTTTCATGTTTCTCATTAATGATCAATCTACAGGTTATTTAGTGCTCCAATAAAGATAAAATGGAAATTGCATTTATATCACCATAAATTTAGTACACAGTTTATCAAAGTAAACAGACACTAGTGTAGTGCATAATGTAATGATGCTGTATGATGTTTATTATGTCTAAGCCACCAACAAAGACAACAAAGTCTCTGCCTGCATCCAAATTTGCCTACTTATACTATGCCCCAAAAGCACACCTACTGTGTTTGATATGGTAAAGTGTAGACATTTGAGTGCTTTGAAGAGATGGGAATACTAAATCTAATTTCGACTTATGTAGTACTGATAGTATGTGAATTGGGGTGCAGTTTAAGTGTTTGTAAGTTCATCAGGGTGTTTTTACTGTGAGGTGCAGGTGAGGGGGTTACCCGAGTGGCCAGAGAATCTGATAACAGGAAGAGATTGATTGATCTAAATGCTAAACATAGGATCAAGGCTATGGTTAAGGCTTTATCAAAAAACAATACTGGTAGACGATTGTTTGTGATTAATATAATAGTGCTTTATTACTTGAACTTTCCAAAAGTAAAGATGAATAAATCTTAACAGCAAATTTGAAAACCATCAATGAAAGCTTTAATCAGATGTATTTGAGAGACAATGGTTAAATAAAAGAATAATAAAAATAAGTATTTGCTTAATTGTGATATTTATCATAAATATACAGAAAGTTTATATTCCGGTCAAATATTACATATTTATATACTTCTATATACATTTACCATATTATTATTATGAATAAATAGCTATTTGTCATTTTTTCCCATGTGATCTTCTTAAAGCCTTTCAAAAAAGCCAAAAAAACGAGATGTTGTTATGATATAATAGAAGATTAACATACTGTATTTTAAGGTATTGACTAACATTATACACTGAATATCCACACAGAGTAATGCATGACTTCATAAACATAACTATTTGATACTTACCCTCCTCTCTAATAGCACACAAAGTTAAGTTCTTCCATACAGTCTCTGTTCCTTATCATGGCAGAATCAACTTAAAATACTCCATCATTAATAATCATACACTTACGTGTTTGACATCATTTGAAACGGTAAAGGGTCTTCTTTAATATGTATTCATTCACAATAACAACAGATCTTTGTGTTTTTGTCAAATAAAGAAAATGAACAGGGTGTGCATCCAGACATTTCTGTCTCCGCCAGCTGTCTCTCAAAACACGTTACAAAAATCAATTGAAACTACGCGAATACTCGTCACACAAGCATGATACACATATCCAAAGAAAGCCTGAAATGTCTACTTTTAAACAAGCTAAATATAATCGAAAACAAATATTGCCTGTTTATGTAATCTGCATTGAAGTAAAGAGAGTACCGTTTTTCCTGGCTGACTTCATTATCTTTAATTCGGCCACGCCCACACGCTGTTGACATGGTAATGAAGACACGAGCTGTTCAACCATAACAAGCAAAGCGTAAAGTTTGATCAGATTTAAAGACTTTACCGCTTGTTTGGGATATAAACTTTACACACACGTGAGGAATATCTTCATTTATGTCTGGACATTGAGGAAGAGAAGCATTTATCTTTAACGTTACCTAAGAAGAACAATCGAGAACGCACTGGAGCTGGATTAGAAGTAAGTAACGTTAACAGTTAATTTATACCATTTATATTTGCTATCATGTAACTTAATATGCTCATGGCTTGTGCAGTTCAGCCTACATACAGTAACGTTAAGCAACCTTAGCAGACTGCACGCTTCGGATTGAAAAACTTTCGCATTGTTTACAAACGGACGCGATCTCACCTAATGGCGGATTTTTACTGTTGCATGCTGTAACGGTGTTAAACACAGTTATTCACTTATATCCTTCATGGAAACTTTCAGTAAGCCTGAACTGCTGTATCTTTTAAGTGTGTGCTGTAATATGATTCCATGTTTACATGCTTATTTACAAACGAGTACGTGTGACCTCCCGTAATGGCGGATATCTGTTACATGCTTTACAGTGTTTAGGCACAGTTATTCAATTTCGTATCTGTCATGGCAACTTTGAGTAAATGCTGCACTGCGGGATTTGCTGTAAAATGATTCCATATTGTTTACATGCAAGGTAATTCCATACATTGCGCTTTGCACGCGACACCGCTTTATGAGCGCTGCGTTACACGGAGACGCGAGCTCGCGCACATGCGATGTGTTTTTAAAGTTCATACGCGCTTACAGAAACACGTTTAAAACAGAAGCTAGACGATAAGGGGATGGGCATCTGAAAACAATCATCTGAAAACAGCTTTTTATATTAATTGCTGCAGATGTTTATCTGAGATTAAGTTTATGTACAAGAGAGTATATGAATGTTACTTTTATAACTGATGGGTAAATATCACTGATACTAAGTAAGGGTATTTCTGTGGACAATTTATGCTAACAGCTGTTTATAACTCTCTTAGAGGTCTGCATCTCTCTCATCAGTACAAAACTATGAAGTGGAAAAACCCTTTTTGGACATAAAGTTATATGGTAACATGAGCCACATGAAGTTTACAGCTCTGTTGTGTATCCGTTTCTTAGTTTATACAAAGTTTTTGAATAGGGTTTGTTTCCAAATAAACTTAAAATGTCCTACTGACCATCATTTCTATTTTGATTATATTGTTAACTTAATAAACCTCAAACAAACATACATTTGTCCTCACATTCTTTACTGTCGTTCATTCTCACATTCCTGCCTCATTATGCAGCTCATTATGCGAGCCTTTGTTTGCTAGCTGTCAATCAATCCTTCTCGCATACGGCCCCTCTAAACAAAAAGTGTCTTACAATTTTTAAATCAATACATTGTTTTATGTGAATAAGTAGGCATGGTGATTGTCACATCATTTTAAAGAAAAAACTCTAGGCTACTAGATTTTGTTTAGGAAAGTCTTGTTAAACCATGTTTAGTGTGGGTTTTGTGGACTTATATCAGTGACTTAAAAATTTTGCTTTTTTAAAAACCACACATAAACATTTTTCTCTCAAAAATACAAACATGTACATACATGTAGCTCATATAATATTTTAGCCCAGTTTGTGCTGAATGCGGTGGTATGAGACACTTGCCATTATTATGTTTTAAAGCAACTGAAAAAAGACCAAATGTAAGAGCATGTCAGAACCTCTGAGAGTGTCCCAAAATGGTCGGACCCCAGAGGGTTAAGTTCTTCCATACAGTCTCTGTTCTCCCAGTGCTGAGTTGTCAGGTTTAGAGATCCAATAGATGTTTTAACAGGACAGGCTTGCAGTTGGGCACTAAGATATCCCAGATCCGTACCACTGAATGAGCCTGCCAGGAACCGTAGACCTGTACACACACTTGATGTCTCAGCAGTAGCTTGTTTGGATTGAATAAGTGAAATGCAAATCTGTTGGCAGACTGGCCAGATCAGTGTGATGAGTCCTGCAGTATTGTAACGCGTCCTCCCAGCTCTTATTCTCTTTAACCACAATCAGTTCAGTGTCACACTTGTGGCAGAAGTAATCATGTGAATCCATCATTCAATTGGCCATTTTTCAATGTAGTGCAGTCGTCATTGTTTGGTTCTCCATCTGCCGAGATGATAAATCTCTTTTGCTTCCATCGCTCAACTGCCAATTGTTTGAGATTCGTTGCAGACCAACCCAGCTTTCGGCACCTGTGTTTGACGCTGTAAATTTCCTCCTGACTATCAAGACTGAACAGGTCTACATAGCAGCTTCTGCAGTGACTTTGAGCATCTGTCCATGTTGTTGCATTACTAAAATAAAAGTGTTGTCTTTTCAGAGCTGCTGTCAGCTCACAATGAGCTGAGAGGAGAAGGGCAAACACGACAATCTTCATCTCTACTGTGAAGGGCGAGTCAGTCAACACTCTCCTAACACACACTTTAAATAGGCAAACTTTACATTTGTTAGTCAGCAATGTATGTAAATGATCACATAAGAAAATCAATGAAAAAAACCCTCAGAAATAAAGTTTAGTGAATAAAATAAGCCAGAAGCCATTATCCTTTGTTGTTAGATGCTTTTACTCAGCATTTTATTAATTGGTTTGTGTTGCAAAGTTAATATATTGTGTATATGCAAATGTCATTTTTGCATCTTGTTTACTCAAGCTACTGTTCTTTTAGTTGTCCATTTCCTTAAAGCAGTGGTGCACAAACTCTGTCATTACATCATTTATCAAAATATTTTTATTTGTGTTTATTAGGATGAGAAACAACACCAGGATGAGAAACTGATGACAATTTGTGGGGGGAACTATCCCTTTAAGGCATTGTAAATCTAGCTCAGAAATGTCATTTATTTTTATTTAACAATTGGGACTCAAATGATTAAAATCCGTTAAATAATAAGCTGCTGATATGAGATGAAATATGAAACAATAATGTTTTGAAACACAGCTAGTGATGTGAATTAGTATCCTTAGATAGCAATGGTACAGCAACGGTGGAGACAGGACTTCCTCATAAAAGAGGGTTACACAAGTAACCGAGACGTTTCCTTTTCACGTTGACATCACATCGAGGGCTGACGATTTGGGAATCCCTACCAATGCGCCACTGGGTCTCTAGGATGACATCAATAGACTACATCATTATAGAGATTATGACAGAACGGGCTCCGCCAAGGGAAAAAGTCACTAGAACATAATCAAGTAATATATATATATATAAAATATACAATCACAAAATAGATTTCAAATTGAAATAAAATAAGGAATAGGGTTGTACAACCTGAAATCTTTTGAGATGCAAATACTGTCTAAAAACGCATTGAAAGTAAGAGTTGTTGAAATATTGCTCCTTTTTCAGACATACAAGATATTTTTGTTTTGTTTATTATGTCATGACTGCAGTTGTTTCTGAAAGGTAAAGTGGTTTGTTCTTATTTGTACTGGAGTATTTCCATGTGTATTTTAATCTATATGGTTTAGTCAACAATGTTTTTCCTATGCTCTTACATTTTTTGTATAAAGAAATAAGAAACCCCTATAATAAGTGTCTGGGACTTTTACAGTCAAATTTCCTGATTGGTCTTTGTGGTGTTTCCGGTCATATTTTTGCATGAATTTGTCTGCTCAGTAGAGGACAACGGGTTGGGGGGAGTAAAGCAAGATGGTGCATTCGAGCTATGACAACATGTTCAGGACGCAACTATTGACAGCGTATTTGAAGGATACTGTACATTTATATCAGTCCATATGTAATCAAAACCAAAGCTTTGTTCACGTCATGCTGCTCTACCAGTTGAGCTACTGGAGGCCAATAAGGATAAAATACAAGTTATTTTTTGTACCATTTTTGACTTTATTTATAGACAGTATTTAAGGAGATGGCAGGAAAATACAGGGTGCAGAGAGGGGTATGGGATAGGCAAAGGACCTCGAGCTGAGATTCGAACTTGGGCAGCCAGAAGTGATTCTGCACCATAGCACTGCCCACTACACCATCAGCTCCGACATTCAAATTGCATTTGTATCACCATAGGTTTAAAACACAGTTTTTCAAAGTAAACAGACACTATAGTGCATAATGTAATTATGCTGTATGATGTTTATTATGTCTATGCCACCAACAAAGACAACAAAGTTTCTGCCTGCATCCCAATTTGCCTACTTATACTATGCCCCAAAAGCACACCTACTGTGTTTGTTATGGTGAAAGTGTACATTTGAGTGCTTGGAAAAGAGATGGGACAGCAAAATGTATTAAAAATATACATATGCAGCACTTATAATATATAATAGTATAAATAATCAGTTTAAATATTAAATAACTGCAACCCATTTTATCCATCAGGCATACATCAAACTAACCTTGGGTTAAATAAAAGAAAAACGTCTTTTGCGTAATTTTGATATTCATCATCAATATACAGAAAGTTTATATTCAGGTCAAATATAACACACAAGCACTACTTCTAGATAAATTGTTCACACTATGTTTTGCTAATTTATCATATTAGTGTTTTGAATGAATAGCTTCCTAGACATAACTTATTACATATTTTGTCATGTTTTCCCGTGTGATCTTCTTAAAGCCTTTGAAAAAAGACAAAACTAGATGTTATTATGATGACCTATAAGATCAACATATTGTAATTTAAGGTATTACACAAAAATCAGGATTGAATAACATTATGTAATCATAAATTCAGCCAACACTGAATATCCACAACGAGTATAAATGCAAAACTTCATAAACATAAGTCTTTGATACTTACCCTCCTTTCTAATAGCACATAAAGTTACGTTTCTCCAAACAGTTTCTGTTCTCCCAGTGTTTAGTTTTTAAGTTTAGAGATCCACAGTAAGTGTAATTGGCAGGACAGTCTGGTAGTTCGCCTCTAAGGTTTCCCAGATTCTCATCACTTGACCAGATCCATGATCCTGCAAGGAACCGTAAACCTGTCCACACACTTAATGTCTTAGCAGTGGCTTGTTTGGCTTGGACGTAATGTGTATATGTAGGCAGACTGGCCAGATCAGTGTGATGAGTCCTGCAGTATTGTAACGCGTCCTCCCAGCTCTTATTCTCTTTAACCACAATCAGTTCAGTGTCCCACTTGTAGCAGAAGTAAGAGTGTGACTCCGTACATTGCTTGTCAGTGAATTTGCCATTATGCACTATAGCGCAGATGTTATTGCTTACATTATCTGGTTGTCCATTTGCCCAGTTGACAACAGTTCTGCGGCTACCATCACTCCAAACCCAGATGTTAGAGATCTTTGTCAAACCAATCCAGCTGTCTGAGTATGAACCACTTGCAGTGTGTAACGCTGTAATTTCCTCCTGGCTGTCAAGATTGGACAGGTCTACATAGTAATCTCTGCAAAAGCTTTGAGCTTGTGTCCATGACGTGGCATTACTAAAATAAAAGTGTATTCTTTTCAGAGCTGTTGTCAGCTCACAATGAGCTGAGAGGAGAAGAGCAAACACGACAATCTTCATCTCTTCTTTGAAAGGCGAGTCAATCAGCACTCTCCTAAAACACACTTTATATAGGCAAACTTTACATTTGTTTGTCAGCAATGTATGCAAATGATTACATAAGAAAGACAATGGAAAAAACTAATTCAGCCTGAACTCATTACCCTGTGTCACAGGGTGACTCAAGAGCGGAAACAAAAGTGGCAACAAATGGTTCCGCCCGGACGAGAATCCGTGATGCACCATTACTTCCTAGTTACTCTGGCCAACCAAATTTGGGCTTCAGAGAGAGAGAGAGAGAGAGAGAGAGAGAGAGAGAGAGAGAGAGAGAGAGAGAGAGAGAAAGAGAGAAAGAGAGAGAGAGTAGTCAGTTCCATATATGTAAGAAGTCTTCCTTGCAATCTTGTGTTTACATGCACTGCTTGCTCTTCAGTCTTCCGTATTGATCAACGGCATCATTGAAGGACGCGGTGGGAAGGATAAGGAGAAGGGAATATTTGTATGATTTGTATGAGTGGTGTATGCTAGCACGACTGGAAACAGAACAGCAGTGTGGATTACGGTCACGGGGTGACGCCGATCTAGCCATCCTTCACGTCAGCTTTTCTGTCTGCCATCCCGGGTCTACTCCCAGCTCTTGTTGCGGTGCGGCCTTAAGTCACCGTGAGTGTGTGGATTGCTGTGGGTGAGTCTTGTCATTGCTGTGGTTACACTTGAAGATTTGCGTGCAGTTGTGTGTAAATGTTGTCAGCACTCCCTTAGGCCGAAGAGAAAGCTCTGGATGAAAGAGAGTGAGCTGGTGTCGTTGGATGACTGCTCCCTATATACATACCCAGACGATCTATAGTCCATCCCTCCCAGAGCTGTGAACTCTGTAAGGAGAGGAGTTCGCTGTGAGTATTAATTAGATCAACTACTGTGTGGAGAAGTGGACGTGCTGTATTGTGTGTGTGATTACACGCTGTGAGTGTTTCAGTTGCCTGCCCCTATCTAGATCTCTGGTCACCCTGTGGAAGAGAGGAGAGGGAAGCGTTAGGCCGACTCATATAGTACATCCTCGTTGCGGTGCTTCAATCTGGGATACCCACCTGAGAGATCCTACCTGTGGCCGTGTCAGGCCCGATGTGCAGCAACCTGCCTTGTACTTCCACCTGCTCCCTTGGGCCGAGTCCAGTGGTGATGTATTCATATTTATCTGCTCACTGAAGTATTGTCGTCGCTTATAAAACTCTGTGTGTGTTGCTGCAAATCCTTAGTTTCGAGCCAAGGGCTCTGCATCGACGAGGGACTGTGTCTCGATACGTTGGGAGTCCCAGTCTAAGTGTGTGGCCACCAGGAATCCGTCCCAGTAAGGAGGATCCACTGAGTGTGTGTGAAACTACGTTCTCTCTTGGGGATTGAAGGTCTGGAGACTAGAGTTGTACCCCTGCCGTCTCCTGGTTGGTGAGTGACACCCGTAAGGCTGAAGTTGCATCCAAGCTACGAGTCCAGTGCAATTGCCCCTTGATGCCTACCTGTATATTCAAGCTACGAGCCCAGTGTATTGCCCCTTTGCACTTACCTGTATATCCAATCTACGAGCCCAGTGTATTGCCCCTTGACACCTACCTGTATAACCAAACTACGAGCCCAGTGCATTTGCCCCTTGACACCTACCTGTATATTCAAGCTACGAGTCCAGTGTATTGCCCCTTTACACTTACCTGTGCATCTAAGCTACGAGCCCAGTGCATTGTCCCTCTACACTTGCCTGTGCATCCAAGCTACAAGCCCAGTGTATTTGTCCCTTGACCCCTACCTGTATATCCAAGTTACGAGCCCGGTGTATTGCTCCTTTACACTTACCTGTGCATCCAAGCTACAAGCCAAGTGTATCGCCCCTTTACAGTTACCTGTGCATCCAAGCCATGAGCCCAGTGCATTTTCCCTTTTCACCTACCTGTGCATCCAAGCTACGAGCCCAGTGCACTGCCCCATTACGCTTACCTGTGCACCCAAGCTATGAGTTCAGTGCATTGCCCCTTTACACTTATCTGAGTTCAGTGTACTTACCTGGTTCTCCTGTGTTACTGTTTGAAGTTGTGAACTCTGAGTAATACCTTCTATACTTACCTGTAGAAGTCCCCCTGACATCTGGAGACGCAACGCGGGACCCTTTGTACTCTCCTAAACAGCCGAATACTCACCTGTGTGTTTTCTAGGCCATACTAGGCAGACCCCTGGGACCCCACCGATTCACTGGACGCCTCCGTATATGACCGCAGGAGACGTATCTGTTGGACTAAACAATCCCAGGTACCCGCTCTCCCCCATACTTACCTTCATACCTACCTGTGTGTGTCCTTTCCGTCCAGGAGCCCGGAGTGGAGGAATTGGGTTGCAACGGCTGTGGACAAAAAGGAAGATCTCGATTAGGAATACTGCAAGTCACGGACGGACACGAGCTGAGAAAGCAGAGCGACTTACCCTCCCTGTCCTCGTGAGAGTCCAGGCGACTCTGGAAATCCCGCTCTCCCTGGCCCGGAGTTTTTTAGTTTTAGTGTCCCCTTTTTCCCGCCATTTCTTCATTTTAAATAATTTAATAAAGCTTGTTTTAATTGTTACTTGCTCTCTCGTGTGTCTGGTCATTGGGGGCTTTTGGGACCTCCTCGAGGTGGAAACTAGGGAGGGGCGAGACTCACGACATCTGTGGTCCATTCTGACCTGTGACATGTGTTTTTAGATGCTTTTACTTAGCAACTTTCATTAAATGTCATTAAAATTTAATTAATTTTGGGTTTGCAAAGTTGATATATTGGTTTTTATACAAAATGTCATTTTTGCATCTAGTTTCCTCAATCTAAAATTAGGTGTCTGTTGAAAAAACATAAAGCTAGCTCAGAGATGTAATTTAATTCCACTTCTTAAGGGAACGGGGGTTACACAATTAACCGAGACGTTTCCTTTTCAGTCGGTCACTTCGACGTCACGTTGCGGGCCAACGATTTGGAAATCCCTACCTATGTGCCACTGGTGCTGGCCCTTGCAGTGTTTCTAAAATGTAAAGTGGTTTGTTCTTATATGTACTGGATGATTTGTATTTAAATCTATAAGGTTTTGTCAACAATGTTTTCCTGCTTTTTCCTTACATTTTTAGTGTAAAGAAATAAGAAACCCCTCAAACTAGTAATTGTCTGTGACTTGTACTGTAAAATGTAACGATTTTCATTCCGGTTATATTTTTGCATGAATTTGTTTGCTCAAAGTAATGTACATGTAGGACGAAGGAAACAAAACTATTTGCATACCAAGCTACTGTATAACAGCATGTTGAGCACGCAACTTTTGACGGAGCTGCCAAATATTGTACCTTGTAATTCTGTCATTGTTTACCTCGGTTATGTCCATAAAGCTTTTTTGAGCATAGAAATGACAAGTTGTGTTTACAAGAGGTGAAAATATTTAACAGAAAAATTGTTAAAGCAGTTTAAATTTATTTTAATAATTACAAATAATGCAATAACATATTAATTTGATAAATAAAATTATAAAAATGAAAATGTTTCACAAAATTAATAATGTAAACATGAGGCCATATGTCTCAAGCAGTTGTGATCCAAATTTTAAGTTAAAATCACAAAAAAAATGAGGTTTGTGTCACAGTTTTAGTCGTTTTACCAACAACGGCCACTGGGTGGCAACGTTTGTTGCATTCTCTTGTCACAAATTAATAAAATACTGTCACTGCATTATTATAACTGCTAAAACGTTTTTAAATATGAAAACTACATTCTCAGAGCTTTCCAATGATATATAGTTTCTGTATATTTATACCAGGATATAGTGTTATGAATATATAAAATTAATATTCATTCCTATGGGTGGTGGGGTCATGTAACTAAAAACTGTCACTACATTATTTCTATCATCAGATGACCTTGAAATATGAAAACTAATTCTGAGAGCTTTCCAGTGATATATAGTTTATCAAGATTTTTTAGGTTTAGAGTAAGGGTTTAGTGTTAGAATAGAAATATGTAAAAACAAATTGGGCCTACATGTTGGCCGGTGACCTTTTAGAAATTGACTCTCACTACGTCATTTCTTTCCCAAAATGGTGATGAAATATGAAAACTGCACTGGAGCCAACAAAGCAAAAGACAAAAGAATCTGGATTCTGGGAAAAAAATCTAATTTACATACACTTCAAAAAAAATCTTTGCTGCCTTAATTTTTTGGGGGGGTTGAATAAACTCAGATTTTCAAGTAATTTCAGATTATAACTATTTATCTAGAGATGAATGTTACATTTTACCATTTTTAAACGTTACGACAATGTCATGTTTTAATGTTCACACAATGTTTAAAACAACAACTGTTTATTATATTGACTTGTTTTATTGTTATGTAAATGATAGAGAAACATTGCATTTTATTATATTTATTTTTTATATTTATATTATTTTATTTCATTATATTTATTATATATTTTATAAAACATTATTTCTGAATGTTCAGTAAATAAATTGCTGTAGAAAACACAATTCACTTATTAGGTTTAGATGTTGATGTTTTGTTTAATTTTAAGTCACCATTATTATGATTAGTGTTTGTTTAGTTGGACTCTTGACCCTTGAATTTTGCTTGCAACTTTTTTCCCTGGTTGTGTTAACTTTGCGTGTTCACAACAAATGTGGTGTATTAACACAAAGTTAATAGTGTAATTCTGTGGTGTTTGGTACATAATGGCAAAGATCATCACCTAATTAATTTATAAATCAAAAGTTTATTTTCTTACGATAATGTGTATGAGATCCAGTGCTTTCACAGCAGTTTGTCAATAAGAAGTTTTAAAACTTTGGACAAAAATATCTGATGTATAATTGGGATGCAAAAACATCAAGAATCAGAGTATCAATCTCAACCATGGTGACAAATAAAATTGTATAAAAAAATAATTATTTATCCATGCTAGGGATGTGCCCGAAGCCGAATACCTTATTCGGAAGGGCACGGATAATGGCTTCAAAACGAATAACGAATTCATCCGAATAACAGAGAAAATATTCGGCCAGACATAATCACGTGTTTACTAGAACAGTTCTAAATTATAAACCCCTTAAAGCACGAAATGTGTATGAAGTAAATGAGTGCAAACTATAAAATGACATGAGTGACATTTTCTGCGCGTCCCTTATTTAGAGACGCGAGCTGTTTTGGAATTAGTTTAAAATCTTAAAAACGCTGCTAATATCAAACTTCTTTAAACCCAGGAGTAAAAAATACCCTTTTAGGTTTTTTTTTTCGTTTTATTTAATTACACAAGACCAAAAAAAACTTGATAAAATGCTGCACTCTGATAATAAAATATTCATGAATATCTCTGTGTGACTCCGGTAGATGATCTTTTAATTACTTCTAGTCAAAGCAAGCTTTATGGTCAATCTAGGTGAATATAAAATAAATAAGTAAATAGATAAAAATATGAAAATGTAACATTTTAAAAGCTATATTTTAAATGAAGATTACTATGACATGAATTGCAATTAAAATAAAGTAAGCAAATAACAACTGAAACATTGGATTAAATCTTTCTAATTACCTTATTGTTTAAAATCATGTTGCTTGTTTTGAACTAAGTCAAAACTGATTTTTAAATAATAGAGAATACTGTTATTTAAAATTGTAAACGAATATCTGATTATTTATTTATTTAGGTGAAGATTAATGAGAGAGTTTTTTTATTAAACAATTATAACAATTATAATATGTTGGCGCAAACGCTGTATGGATATAGATAATAATGAACTCAGCAAGTTTGTTGTAATGCGTATTATGCTTTTGTAAATTCTTGTCAAAACAGATGTTTTTGAACTATTGCGTATATAGTGTGCGCACTTGCGTGTCTCTGTGTTGCGTTTCGGATCTATAAGTCAGCGTGAGTCTTGTTGATCTTAATAACTTTTTTACATAAATGAGTTTCCGAACTTTATCTCCTTAATATCTCTTTAAACATCAAGCAAGTCCTGCATTTTATTTTCAAATTCCTGCATGTTTTTAAACTGAAACCAAGATGTCAGACATGTGGATGTATGAGTAGTATGTTATATTTCACTCTCAGAAAACTTACAAATAACGATCATTTTAGATGTTTAATTAGTATATTTAAATCGCTAGACTAGGGATTCATGTAGGCTACTTATTTTTTTCTGAAAACATCCCACTCATTAAGACAGAATGGGTCTCATTAACACAGTCTCACCCCATGTCGTCAATATTTGACGACACTTGACCATTCGTCAATATGTGACGCGGAGGGTATACCTTTCGCATCATTTTTTGACGAACTGGGGACTTCCATACTATTACGTCCGTTGCATTCTCTTCTCCTATTTTCTTACCATTTTCGCGTCGGTTTAGGGTTAGATTACGCAAAATTAAACAGTGTACGCGAAATTAAACAGTGTACGCGAAATTAAACAGTTGTCACCTGGCGTTGGGGTTAGAAACAGTTGTCACCTGGCGTTGGGGTTAGAGTTAGGTTTGGGTAGGGATGTCATTATGTAAATCTAACCCTAAACCGACGCGAAAATGGTAAGAAAATAGGAGAAGAGAATGCAACGGACGTAATAGTATCGAAGTCCCCAGTTCGTCAAAAAATGACGCGAAAGGTATACCCTCCGCGTCACATATTGACGAATGGTCAAGTGTCGTCAAATATTGACGACATGGGGTGAGACTGGGTTGGTCTCATGGAACTGTGCCAACAGACACAATAAACGTTTAAAGGTGATGTAGCCTACAGTTTTGTCAATGTGCTTTCAAGTTTGTTATTTTAATGCTACAATACAATGATGCATAGCACATAGGCACAAGCTGTATGAGGCTTTAAAAATGAGATGTTTGCTTTCCATGCATAATAGTAACGAGAATCAAGTTATTGTCTTTTTGATTAAAATTTTGTATTATTATTTTTATTAAATGTTTACAGTTATTTAAGTTATAATTATAATAAAAAGCTAAAATGCATTTAAAATGCCATTTTTATGTAATAAGACAAACTTCCGGTTTAAGACACGCCCACTTCCGGTTCCATCCGAATACAAATACAGATACAAATAATTTTGAGACTGTTACAGATACAAATACAGATACAAATACTGACTCCGCTGCACACCCCCTACCCTGGGCCCAACTCACTTTTCCAAAGCATTTTTCAAACATTGTGCACTTCGCCTTTAAATTGCATTTAGGCATTTTTTTTCAGTAACTTTTTATGCTGATAATTACATTATGATTATTATATAATCATTGCGTATGCATATTTAGTGATTGCATATTCATAGTGTACTTTTCATTAATACATTTAATGTTAATGTTGTACAATTTGATAGAAGTAGCTCTGTAATTGCATTTCTCTGATATTGGTTTTATATTGTTTCTCTTTGGTCAAGAGATTATGTATGTGTCAGGACTCTGCCTTGAAGTCTTGTTATATTTGTATTTTGTCATGGTGGCAGAGTTCTGGCAGTCCCTGGCCTTGTGTGGAGGTTCATGCCTTGTTTTTGTGTTTGGCATGTACCTCCGGTGTCTTGTCATTTGTCCCCGCTCCCTCGTCCTCCTGCTTATTGTTAATTATCACTTATTCCCATCACCTGTTCCCGCTTGTTACCTTGTTTGCTTTCTTCTATTTAATGTCAGTGTATCTTTTGTTCTGTGCAGGTTCATTGTGTTCTGTTCTCGTGGTCGTGTTGCTGTCTAGTCTAGTAATCCAGTCATAGTGAAGTGTTATATGTTTTCATGTTTTGTACCCCCTCGTGGGTTTTGTTTTGTCAAAAGAATAAAGTGTTTTCTGTTTATCCCTGACATCGTTGCATTTGGGTTCATCTGTCCAGCAATCCTCACAGTATGTCTCTGTGCTTGCTTGATTAATTTACTTTAGATATTTTTGTAATGTACACAACACAATATAAAGTATATTAAATTGTTCTGTATTCAAAATCTGTGTATGTGTCTTAATATTTAATGATTTTAATATAACATTTTAAATATTAAAAACAGCTTTATAATAAAATAGTAGTGTAATGCTAATACATTTCTATTAATGTAATGCTAGTATATTTCTAATATGCTGAAGTACTATTAAAGTGTTCTTAAAGCACAGTTAAATTAAGCTTTAAATGTATTCTAACTGTATTTTTAAGTGTATGAGAAGTGCATTTCAAATGAATTTGAAAGAAGTACACTTAAATTGCACTAAAAATATTTAAAGTTGTTCCAATTTAACACAATTTCAATATATTAAATATAATGCAAATAGATTAAAATTGACCTTAAATATATCTTGAAATGCATTTAATATATTTGAAGTTGTTTCAATATAATACATTTAATATGCATTTAGTATAGACGGTTTCAGCAGTAACAACATAAACAAGCGGCTGTCGCGGTCCGCAGTAACTTCCGGTAAACTCCGCTAATAATTAATAACAACAAAGTACTTTAAACGTAGTTTATTTATATAACAAGCAAAACAACAACACATAGATTACCTTGGAAACCAAAACATTTTATATTTTTGACGAGGCATTTGTTCAAGAGATCAGTTTAGCAACTAGTTAGACCATTAAAAAAACGAAACCGGAAGTAAGGTTCGGAACAGACGTGTATCACGTGCGTCCGATGAAACCGTCTATAGTAGCATTTAAATATATTAAGTATGTCCCAAAAAATACTATTTAAATATATTTCTTTTTCACCTGGGTAACTATTTGATACTCACCCTCCCTCTAATAGCACACAAAGTTAAGTTTCTCCATACAGTCTCTGTTCTCCCAGCTCTGAGTTTTCATGTTTAGAGATCCACAGTAAGTGTATTTAACAGGACAGGCTGGCAGCATCACTCCACTGCCACTTGTTTGAGATCCGTTGCAGACCAATCCAGTTTTCTGACTTTAGGCTTAACGAGTTGATTTCCTCCTGGCTGTCAACACTTAACAAGTCTACATAGCAGCTTCTGCAGTGACTTTGAGCATCTGTCCATTTTGAGTCATTAATAAAATGAATTTGTTGTCTTTTCAGAGCTGCTGTCAGCTCACAATGAGCTGAGAGGAGAAGGGCAAACATGACAATCTTTATCTCTTCTGTGAAGGGTGAGTCAGTCAACACTCTCCTAAAACACACTTCATATAGACATACGTTAAATTTGTTAGTCAATAATATATGTAAATGAACACCTAAGAAAATCTATGAAAAAAGCTCAGAAATAAAGTTTAATGAATAAAAGAAGAAGAATCTGTTTTTAGATGCTTCTACTCAGCAACTTTCATTAAATGGTTTGTGTTGCAAAGTTGATATATTGTTTATATGCAAATTTCATTTTTGCATCTCGTTTCTTTAAGTTGAAATTCTTGTAGGTGTCCATTGCCTTAAAGGGATAGTTCAACTAAAAACGAAAAATCTTTAATAATTTTCTCATACTCATCTTGTTATTAATCTGTATTTCTTTTTTCTGATGAACACAAAACATTATTTTTTTTATAGATGCTTGTAAGCACACAGCTGATTGTAACCATTGACTTCCATAGTAGAATAACAAATACGATGGAATTCAATGGGTACTGTCAACTGTATACCATCATTTATCAAAATATCTTCAGCATTTATCACAATACTTATGTGTTTTTCCTCATATGGAAGTCAATGGTTACAATCTCTGCCTGCATCCCAATTTACCAGCTTATACTATTCACTAAAATCCCACCTACTTTTTTTCCTATGGGAAAGTGTAGGCATTTGTGTGCTTTGAAGAGATGATACATACTTAATCTAATTTTGACTACTATTTAATACTGTTTTATGTGAATTGGGATTTGTGGCAAGTGTCCTGTGAGTGTTTGTAAGTGTTTTTACTGTGATTTGCATGTGAGGGGTTACCTGAGTTGACAGAAAATCTGTTAACAGTAAGAGATAGATTTGTCTAAATGCCAAAAAATAAAGTCAAGCCTTTTTTTAAAAAACAATACTGGTAGATGATTGTTTGTGATTAATATAATAGTGCTTTATTACAAGTAATTAGAAGTAATGTTAAAAACAATCAGGGCTTTTATCAGATGGATTTCCAGCATTGAGAGACACTGGTTTAACATTATCTGCTTAAATAACATAAGAGTCAAGTGTCTTTAGTTCTCACAGTTTGTAGTCGCAGTCTGGTTCTCTTCTGATGTCATCTTTTTCCTTTTAAAGGCAGTGTAGTTGATTTGATCCAAAAAATAGTTTTAGTTATGCTGGTTAAAAGTCTCCTGTGTCTGATAACAATCACAATGTTAAGTTGTCTAAATGTATTTAAATATATGTTGCAGGCACCATACGTCATTATTGCATTTACTTCCGCTGTGTAAACAGAGAGAGAATGGCAAACAACCAAACTTTCCTGCTGACAAGTGACACAAGCCAAAGACACTTTTTTAAAACGGTGACGACAAAAAAAATTCTGGCTTAGTAAATTGTAAAAACCCAAATTTACATAGGTACTGCTTTTCCACAATAGAGACATCTGGGCCATTGAATTATAAGAAAATAATGCACACCCAAGGTCATGCCGTCAAATATTCTTCTTATACCACGGTTACCACAAACATTGCCTATTTTTAGGGCATTTGAAAAGTTAGGTGTGCAGTTATCGAAAAGTGATGCGTACCCATGGAACATTTCTCAAGCATTCAACAGACCCGTGATATAAATGCTAATATCCACACATACATGTATATACACATAGTACCACTTATAATATAATAGTATACATTCTCAGTTAAGGCAAAACCATTTTATGCATCATCACTACTTGGATTACAAACACAGACATAAATTAAAAGTAACTTTTGTGATATTCATCATCAATATACAGAAGTATAATATTAAGGTCAAATATTAACCATAAGCACTACTTTTATATAAATTGTTCATACTATGCTTTGTAAATTTACCATATTATTATTTTAAATAAATAGCTACCTAGACATAACTTATTTTATTTGTCATCGTTTTGCATGTGATCTTCTTAAAGCTTTTGAAAAAAGACAAAAAAGTACATGTTAGTAGATGTATTGTACAAGAATTTCAGTATTGAATATCATTATGTAATAATTTATTTATCAAACACTGAATATCCACACAGCGTATAAAAGCATAATTTCGAATATGTGATACTTACCGTCCTCTTTAATAGCATACAAAGTTAAGTTTCTCCATACAGTTTCTGTTCTCCCAGCTCTGAGTTGTCATGTTTAGAGATCCACAGTAAGTGTAATTGGCAGGACAGGCTGGCAGCTGGACACTAACGTATCCCAGATCCTCATCACTTAACCAGAACCATGAACCTGCCAAGAACCGTAGACCTGTCCACACACTTGATGTATCAGCAGTGGTTTGTTTGGCTTGGGTTAAATGTAAATTTGTTGGCAGACTGGCCAGATCAGTGATGAGTCCTGCAGTATTGTAACGCGTCCTCCCAGCTCTTATTCTCTTTAACCACAATCAGTTCAGTGTCCCACTTGTAGCAGAAGTAAGGGTGTGACTCTGCACATTTCCTGTCATTCAAATAGCCCTTGTTCACCATAGCACAAATGTTTTTGACTTGTTCGTTTGGTTGTCCACCTGCCCAGATAATAAAACTGCTATCGCCTCCATCACTCCACTGCCAGTTATTTGTAGGCATCAGTCGCAGACCAACCCAGCTGTCTGAGTTTGAACTTTTTAAGGCTGTAATTTCCTCCTGGCTGTCAACACTGGACAGGTCTACATAGTAGTCTCTGCAGTGACTTCGAGCTTGTGTCCATGTCGTGGCATTACTAAAATAAAAGTGTTGTCTCTTCAGAGCTGTTGTTAGCTCACAATGAGCTGACAGGAGAAGAGCAAACACGACAATCTTCATCTCTTCTGTGA